>NW_008688228.1:15016-37232 GCF_000695815.1 Acanthisitta chloris
CCTTTATTAAAATGCATTCTAAAGAAATAATGCTTGTGTTTCCAAGAGGACCAATCTACCACATGCACACCAAAAGGCAGGCCCTGGTTCTGTGATATTTCGCATCATTTCATTCAACAGCAGCTGCATAAAAGCTTCATGTGCAAACTCTCTACCTCAGTGCTAAGCTTCCAGAATGATTATCCCTTTTACAACACTTTCCGATTCAGTTTCTGAAATTGCAATGCAGATTTCTAAGCTTTTACATTTAAGGCAAACCAACACCCTGCCTCTTTTTCTTCAGCCACCATCCACTATTATGTATGGATACTTAAGGAACCAAAAGGGTGAGCACCAAACAATCAAGCAATGCTCCCAGCACATTTAACCAAGAGTGCTTCACACCATTTACTATGGTAAGGCCCTTTTTTAAATAAACGTGTGACTCACTGTTTGTTTTCTTCACCAGGAGGTGGAGTCTTGCCATGCCCCTCCATTACAAAATCCTCATGTTCCATCTGCAAAGGCAAGCATTGCAGGTCAGAAATCGGTGGAGCAAAACGCACATCACCTAAAGTGGTCCTTTTTCCATATGCAACAGCTTAAGACAGCCACTTTGTCACAGTGGCAGGTCCAGAACAGACCGTGCAGTTTCTTAGCAACACACGTACATCTCCAACCCCATTGCTATGGCATCATTTCATTGCAAAAATTTCAGAAAATCTTACAAGGGAAAAAGAATGATTTAATGGCTATAGCAGAAGACTAGCAGTCAGGGTATTTAGATTCTAAGTTCTGCTCTGTTAAGGACTTCCCTTGTCATGCAGACTACGTGTTACTTCTATCACTTCTTCCTTATGTATAAAGCAGGATTTAAAAAAAAAGTTACATCAACATCTGAGGAAAAATCAGAATTTTAAAAGAAACTTATTAAGCATAGACAGAAACTGCTGCAAAAGCAGAGTGCTTCTTGTGAAAAACAACTTTTCTATGAAAAAGAGACTTTCACTGCACACAGAGCTTAGTTAGCAGGGTAAAAAGAGGCCTAAGGAAACCTCAAATAGATGCTGTTCCAATGACAACATAAGGTAGGCATTTCCTTTGGCTCACTTGTTAGAAGATTCCGAGGGCAGTAAGGAAGTTTTATGTTTAATTGTTGCTTTTAAAATGTCAGGTTTAGCATACATTTGCAGTAATTTCTTTGGCCAGAAAGAAGAATTATATTATATTTGCTCATTAATTAATTACACGCTCTTCATTTCTTGACTTCATTCAGGCAGAATTTCTTGCACAGATAGCAAAATATTCTTCTCTTTTATATAAAAATTCAACACATGCACTTAGTATTTCATAGAAACACTCAGACAGACATACAGTTAGCAATGCTCTGCTTCATGTGAAGCCAGCAAACAGGTTGAACTGCAATACTCAACAAGCCATACAACAAAGCAACAATCACACACAAACCCATAATCCACTATATTAAATTGGAAAGAGGAGAGAAGCACTGATTACACAGTCCAGTCAGTCTCTGAAGGGGCAAAACCCCCCAAACCAAACCAAAATCCAGCAGCCACTTCCCCTAGTGACCCTCCCCTCCCCCCGAAGGAATGCAGTTCACTCATTTGTACCTTAATCCTGTAGCCAGGTCAAGAACACTGACAAAGAAACATAATCTGCATATTGACACCTAACAAGTGATGCCGAGAAAACCTAGAAAAGAACTACTCACAGACTTGTATCTGAGTGGCAGGTATTTGTTTATTCAGCGCTGGGCACAAGGGGGAACACTCCAACAAACTTGTCCAACCAGGGACAAAAACTTCATGTTTTTTATACATTAAATGCGCATACATATTACTTCCAGGGATGGGTGGTCATTATTATTACAATTAGTCCTCAGAAATCATTGTCACCATTCTCTCCCTCAGCACTTATAGGCTTCTTAGGGTCTACTTCTCCTATCTTGATTTATCTCTTCCCTTTGTTCACTCAGCCGGCACTTACTGGCTTTTTAGGGCCTACTTCTCCTTATCACAAGGATACCAGAAATTATGTTACTTGACTGCACAGACACAGCCCTAAGCAAAACCACAAATGAACCAACAAAGTGAGGAACTCCAGGGTGCTAATGACATCCAGAAGACACACAGTCAATCGAATACGTGTAAGGTAATTTCACATTGGTAAGCACGTAACTACTTGACCCACAGTCAAACCAGGATTTCTATCTAAAAGCAATATTCATAGTTTTTTAAGTAACTTGGACTTTTATCCATGTATTTCCACCATATCACACCTTGAAACCTATTTGCACCTCGGTCCATAGCTGGTTCACAAGAGCTCTAGCAGCTGGACTCAAAACTGACTAGCTGAAGAGCAAAGTATCCACCCCACTAATTCTGTTGTTGAAAATGCTACGATGCAAATTGTCAGCACATGAAATAGCTACAGACTTGTGGCCACACTGCAAACCACCACTGTTCTGTGAGTGACAGGAAGTGTTACTCTTACACGGTACTGGGAAGCAAGACAAAATGCAGCCTTTGGGTGTAAGGAAGCACTACATACAGCATATATAGTGCTAAACTAACAAGATTCCCATATTAAACAAAAACTTGACTTGAAGAAGCTGTGGAAAATGAGGTGTCATAAAAATGAAATATAAAATACAATTATTTTAAAACCAACAAAAACTTTGGAACATGAAATTACTTTATTAGATCATAATCAAGAAACTTGAATGAGAACTGGAATATCTAGCAGCCCACCACGAGGATAAGGCAAGTGCTGAAGTATTGCAAATAAAAGTGTTGCTTTATTGTGCATCTGATATGAAGAATACTAGTGATATCACTGTTCCAGCATGCACACCTACCAAAGGAACTGTTTCAAAGAGAAGATGCCAAATAATGATGAACAACAAGGCACCTGAGCTAGGAAAAAGATTGTAGGTCAAGGCACAATCTGTTTTATATCAACTAGAAAACCCCATCTGCTTTAAGAAATGTTAATCAGTTTGCTCTGCTTCAGACAGTACACAGAAGTACGTGAAATTACTAAAATCTGCATTATAAAAAAACTTTAGAAGATACAGTACAAGGGCACAGACAAAGTTTCTCACAAGAAGTTCAGCAAGAAAATGAGTTACAGAGTGAGAAAGTACTCAGGAACATGAACTGTTAATTGGTAGGGTTACACTGATAAATTAAACTAACAATAAAATGTTTCAAGACAGTAAAAAAGGTCATGGGAAGGTGAAGGAATTGACTATTAGCAAACTAGCAAAAAAAATCTCCTTTTGGAATGGATAAACAACTTGTAGGAAACAGTTGGCTGATCAGGCTCAGAGGATAATGGTTACCTTGCTGTATTCCACCTGAAGGATGGTATCAAGTGGGGTGCTGCAGGAGTCTGCCTTAGAACAAGTCTGTTAAACATTTTTACCAACCACCTGCAGGGCTGGTAAGGTGTATTCTGGTCAGAATTTTAAGATAAACCTTAACTGGGGTGAAGAGGTTCAGTCAACATGTCCGAGGGCCATGACTGCCATTCCAATGAACCTAGGCAGGCTGGAGGAACAGACCCTACAGGAACTGTATGAATTCAGACAGGACAAACAGAACACTGCACCTGAGAGGCCCTGGCAATGAGACAGGCTGGGGAGCAGTTCTGTGGAAAAGGACTTGGCATGTACCAAGCTGGTCCTGAGCCAAAAGTGTGCCTTGGCAGGAAAGGTCAACAGCATCCCAGGCTCTATTAAGAAGAGCCTTGCTAGCAGATGAGGGAACTGATTATCACCTCTACTCAGTGCTTATTATCCCAGATATGGTCTTACCATGCCTCATTTTGGGCCCCACAATACAAGAAACACACCCATAAAGTGGATGCAGGAGGCCACCAAGATGCTTAGGGAGCCAGAGCACTTCTCCTGTGAGGAAAGGCTGAGGGAGCTGGGCTTATTCAGCCTGGAGATAGCTTTAGGAAGACCTTAACAGCAGCCTGCCTGTATCTACATGGAGGCAAGCAAGGAGTCAGACTCACCACAGGGATGTACTGTGACAGGCCAAGAAGCAAGGAGAGTAAGTGGAAACAAGATAAATACAGACTGGATATAAGATGACTTATTTTCACCATGAGGACAGTCAAGCACTGAACACTTAGCCTAGACAAGTTTTGCAGTCTCCTTGCTTCAAGGTTTTGAAGGTCTGACTGTATAAAATCCCTTGTAACCTGGTCAGACCTCATAGGTGGCCCTGCCTGGAGCAGGAGGTCAGACTAGAGACCTTATATTGAAGACTTCTAGCCTGAATTTCCCTGCAATCCTATGAATATAAGAGCAGATTCAGTTTAATATTGAGAGGTATATATGAGGAAAAAAACCCTACTAAATTCCCAACCCAGCAAGAGCCTGCACATCCTTGTAGAAAGGTCAAAGAAAAATCTCTCAGAAAGTTGCATAGTCAAAAAAACCCCAAAAATAAAGCCAGTACCAAGAAAAACTAAACTACACCAAAGAAAGAACTACTGAAATGACTGTAGCAGATCCATACTATGTCCTCTTTTAGAATACTGTCTATGAGTATAGACAATGAAGACTCAAACCCCCTACGCAATGTCTAAAAACATGAGAGCTCAGAATAAAAGGTCTAGGCAGAAGGAAGATTTCCCACGAATAAAATCCAACATTTGGCCTGCAAATCTCCCTCAATGCAAGACAACACAGGACTGAGGAATACACAAAAAAAGCACAGTCTGACAGAGTGGTAACAAACATCACCCCTTTGCTACCACAATATAAATAAAACCCAACCCACTCTCAGAAGACCTGTAAGAGGAGACACAAGGAAAACATACTATTAAAGCAGACAAAAATTAGTTGTTGAATTAACAAATTGCAATACAGAATTTCACAAGTCCTTGTGGATTTTATGGTTTATGTACCCATAGGTATGAAGATTTATTTGTGTATTAGAGGATTAGAAAACAATAGCAGTACAAGCTTTTCCATTTCTGGCACTAACATGATTCTCACAGAGTGAAAGGGGAAGTTATATATATAAGATAATCCTACAAGCCTGATCCAGTGCAGCAATTTCTGCATTTCTCTTTTTGAAGAGCCTTGACTTAACTTTCTTTTGTTTGCCTGTATGTGTTAAACAATTGCATGATCAGTGAGATGGATTTTTCACTTGGAAGTCTGCAGTTCTTAAAACTTGCTAGAAAATGCTACACAGTTTATTTAATGTTCTAAAAATTCTACAATAAATTTATAAAGTAATATCCATTTCCATCTTTCTGTGACATTTATAAGTATCGAGCAGTTAATCTTAATTCAAAGAGATCTCTCTGACAAAGAGCCTTCTGAAAACAACTAAGGAGCAAAGTGCCCCAGAAAAATCCCATGAGCACTGCTTACATTTTCACAGAATTTGTTCCTAGGCCCAGCTATCTATTCATTCATTTCTGAAATTTAAAAAAAAAAAAAAAAAAACAAAACTTTAAAAGGTACATATGTAGGCCTTATTTTCCCAATGACAGTAATGACACCATACTGCAGAAAGGACGAGCATGTGGTATTTTAAGTTTTTGATTAAGTGACAATCTGGGGACAAAGTGAAGGGAGGAACAGCACATAACAGCCACAGTTAGCTGAAAATACTCTTCTTTTTCTCTTCCACCCACAGTTCTTATATGATTCCCATGCACATTTCTTCCCCACAAGTCCCTCAGTTTCTCTTCACTCTATCATTACCACATCATGTCTGGCACTCTTTTAGTCTTGTAAGAAAACTGGAGCTCAGAGTCCTCTCTAAGTCCCAGCCATACACACACAAAGCAACCTCAACAGATCTGGTGAGCTCAGGTGTACTGAAAAGGCACATTCTCCATCCTTAAATCTCTCTTGACTTGCAGCTTACATAAGAAATGCAGCTGGCCTGAATATGTAGAAAAAGAATAGCAGGTAGAAGTAAGACAGAACTCTTGTATTTGTTGTATTCGTCCCAAAGGAAGAAGAAAAAGTGGAATGGCAGAGGATCTGCAACACTTTAGCTTCTCTTAAAAGGACTGCAGAGGGAGCCATTGATTCCGAGAGCAGGAATCAAAGGAAGCACACTCTACACCTGTTTCTCCTGGCAAGACATGGAGAAGGTTTCGAGATTCTGGCAGCTGGAAGCAGGAACCAAAAATAGATCCTTAAACAGCAAGGGGGGATTCAATAGGAAACTCACATTTTAAAGATTAAAAAAAAAGAACTGCAAGTTGTTGAACTCCCTATCTTATTCTTTCACAGCTTTTTTTTCTACTTAAAAACACAGGCACCTCTGAATATCTGAATTTTGACAAAAATTTATACATTGGGGGTGCTAAACAATAAAGGAGTTCGTTTTATCTAACTTAAGAAAAGCTATTCAGTGTTAAGACACTCAATGCTTAAATTTTTACAAAGTTAAATATACCAGGAGGAGCTTAGACATAACAAACTCACTTTTTCTGTCCAGAAGTGCGACACCTGTTACTACAGTTTCATACTACTCTTCCTAAAAATACCGTCAATGAGACCCTAATGGATTTGATTAATGAGTAAACCTAATCTGGAGTTCCTAGATAAAGTCATCCACACACTGAAGTGTCAGAGTTTCAAGGGCAAAACCCTCATCTTTTTTGACTCCTGATGTCAGAAAGTACATTTTCCTGACAAGACTCAACACTTTCATTAGTTATCCTAGCCCATCAAAGCTGAGCTAAGCATAAGAGAAACCAAACGTTTTCTCAGGAAGAGAAGACATGCTTGTAAGAAATCCTATACTTGTTACGAAAAGCTATTAATTTTAAGCAGTATTTTGTCTTCACCAGGATAAGGAAATACACTCATGCAGCTTCACCAGAGAGGTACTGTCACCACCTTTTCCTACTCATTCCATAGTTCCTTTTCAAAGCTGTGATTTTTATTATTTTTATAAAATAGACAAGAGACCAGACTGCAACAAGCCAGGAGATGAAGACTCAGACTTTTCTTTTGCCAGCATCTCAAGCAGACATGAACTGAAAACCTTATCTGGTGTGCGACTAGGTGAGGACCAGCCAAGGCCAAAAGCTGCTTTCTGCAGGTTGTGGCAATTTACTTTCAGTGCTTTACATTCAATGGTAATTTTAACACAGCCAACTGCAGGCCCAGTTTGACTGACACATGTAGCGTTTTTCCACAACTACCGTTTTAACACCATCTTTTAACACCATTGCATCTCCCCAATCAGCAGCAGCCACAGTGCTACTGCAAACAGGCCATCAGCATTTATTTTGTCTCACCAATGGCTGTTTCAAGGAGAATTGCACAACCTAACCATTGAAATCCAAGCAATTAATCCCCAGTCACTACTGCTACCAGTGAAGGAACCCTGTCATAGAAAAGAAATCTCAGAGACAATTTCAAGTCTAGTAGAAATGCAATCAGTAGTACAACTGAAAGGAACGCTGAGTCACCTCTCTGGCTTTATTCTGAGTGCTTTGGACAAATTGCAACAGTGAAAACTGTACTCATTAGAAAATGAATTAATTTTTAAATTTAACTTTTTAATAAAATTCAATTTAGCTGCTCACAGTTTCATAAATTGAGGAATAAATTCGTGTTAAGCTAGCATCTCAAAATATGCATAGAACAGCACAAATTCCTTAGCAAAGTTAGGCCCAAAATATACTTTTTAGATTAAATCTTAATGTCAGTACAGATGAAAGCATTAAATACACACTTTAGGATTAGTGATTTAAACTTAAAGAAAATAATAGGGGAAAAAAAAAAACTCCTAAAATCATAGAAACATAGAATTTAGGGGTTGGAATGGATCTTACAGATCATCCAATCCCAATCCCCTGCCCTGGGCAGGGACACCTCCCACCAGAACAGGTTGCTCAAGGCTTCATCCAGCCTGGCCTTGAACACTGCCAGGGCTGGGGCAGCCACAGCCTCCCTGGGCAACCTGTGCCAGTGTCTCACCACCCTGAGAAAGAGCAAAGTATGTTTCTGAACCACACAGAGAAAAGTCTTAGAGAAAGTATGCATGAAAAGTTATCTGAATTTTTCGTCTCTTCAAGGATTTTGCTGTATTGTACAGCATTGGCAGGTTACCAAATTTTCATTTGAACCTATTTCCACCTTTTATTTTCCCCTCCCTTCTCAATTTTGTCAAAGCATAGTCTCCATGTATCAACAAGGTGAACCACCTCCCAGCCTACTCACTGTTTTCTTGGAGCTTCTCAGCAGCACCTAGACTGAGCATTTCAATGTTAATACCATCACACAGTCCTAGCTGATTTCCTTGTTAGTAAAAAGGGAAGTGAAAACTTATTAATGCAATCCTACTGCCAAGTCATATATCACCCTCAGTGCTCACTGCTAATCATTTTGAATGCTAACACACCTAAACCACATATAATTACCTTTAAAAATTACTAATCTGATACCTGTGTTTGTTATATGCAACCTAATGGTGCTTTAATTCCTGGCTCAATGAAACATTACAAAAGTTACTGTAAGTGTTAACAAATGTTGGCATACACCATCATTAAAACGTGCCTCATCCTCACAGAGCAGCAGGGCAGATTATCAGTGGCAGCCTAATGAATCATTAGGGCTGCTGGAGCTGTGTAACTCAGAATACATAATTCATGTCACACCTAAACCAGCACCAAACCTGCAGTAGTGGTTAAAGATTTCAAGTTTTGCTTTTAGCTTCAGCTGTCACTAATTAATCATGTACACTTGCAGAAACAACCTATGGCCCATTTTCTATGTCATATTTAAAACTTTCATAGAATCATAGAATTTAGGGGTTGGAATGGACCTTACAGATCATCTAGTCCCAACCCCCTGCCATGGGCAGGGACACCTCACGAGATTAGGTTGCTCAAGGCTTGGTCTTGAACACTGCCAGGGTTGGGGCAGCCACAGCCTCCCTGGGCAACCTGTGCCAGTGTCTCACCACCCTCGCAGTAAGAAACTTTTTTCTAATACTCAACCTAGACTTTCCCTCCTTCAGTTTGAACCCATTTGCCCTTGTCCTATCATCACAGTTCCTAACACAGAGTCCCTCTCTGGCTCCCTTGGAGGCCCTTCAGATGTTGAAAAGTTGCTCTGAGGTCTCTATACAACCTTCTCTTCTCCAGGCTGAACAGCCCCAGCTTCCTCGGCCTGTCCTCATCGGGGAGATGCTCCAGTCCTCTTACCAACTTTGTAGCCTCCTCTGGACTTACTCCAACAGTTCCATGTCCTTTTTACGTTGAGGACACCAGAACTGCACGTTTGTTATCCAATATTCTGTGAAATACCCAGCAGCTTAACATCCATTCCCTGCTAAGCTTCAAACAGTTTTATGACTATCATGAAAACAACAGTCACACTTTGGAAACGCTAAAGAGGTTGGGATCCCAGACACACGGCATACTATACAGACAAAGCTTTTAATTAAAATCTTACTGTAATTTTTAATACATTATTTAGCTGCAAAGTATTTCAAATCCAATAGCTTGTGCATAAAATAGCTACATATAAAATAATAGCTATATATAAAATAAAAGCTGCATATAAAATTACAGCTGTAAATACACAGATATATAGAATAATTCACCCAACTCTTGCTCTGAGAGCAATTTAAACTATCTAGTTGTCTCAGGAAGATACTGTTCTTGCGGTAACACTTCAACTATCAAAGATGTTTAATCACTTAAGTCATGGTCTGACAGGATATCTAGAAATAACATCTGAAAACTACAACTCTGAAGCTGCCAAGGCATCTTTGAGTAACAGTTCAGCAATCTCAGACACCAAAACATGCACAAATTGTTCTGAATTGAAGCAAAAGTGCTCTCCTTTTCCTGCATAAGTTCATGAGCCATTTTTTACTGTGTTCTGCACATACATAGTCTGGATGGATCCCAAAACACACTGAATTTAGTATGACAAAAAAACCCCCCATATTTCATTTGGTTAACTTTTTTTATTAGTCTTCAGCTAAAGATCATGAGCATTTCACAAGCTCTGAATTCTTGCTAACTTCAGCAGCTCTGGAAAAAAACCTTTTACACTTTCATAATGAATCTTTTACACTTTCCATTTAGGGGAAAAATCTGCCCAGAAAGCCCTCGAACAGTTCACCCCCATCACCACTTTGAGCAGCAGGTGACTATTTAGCCAAGTCATTTTACAGTCAATTTGCTATTTATGGTGCACACATGAACAAGTAAGTTAGAGCAGTTTAAACTGACGTCTGTCAGTGTCTGATATTTTGACAATAACATTGTTAACCACCCTGACAGAGAAGAGAGAAAACATTCACTACTTTCTCCCACTTAGATTTGGAAATCTAGATGATGCATTGCCACAAAAGGACAACAGGCACAGACAACAAAAAGAATTTCTGAAGGCTCAAAAAAGCAGAATTACAGAAAACTAAGTTACATTTATGCACTACACATTTAATCACATTCACTGCCACAAATACTGTTTTCTGCTGTTTGTTAGGAGTGACTGAAAGTGACATAAATCAGGTGCACACAGAGGTGCTGAAGTTATCCTGCCTGAAGAGATCTGACCAGACAGGCAAGGAAGAGAAGGAATAACTAACCTTCTTTTCTTTCTTACTTTCACAGAAATCTATTGTGTGGATTTGACCACTGTAAAAAAGGAGAAGGAATACACTCTATCCACACTCGCAGTGTACAGCCAATTTCCAGTTTCTCCAGCTATCAGAATGTCAGTACAAACTCCTTTTAGTTACAAGGGAGCCACTGACACTGCTGTTTGCTTCTATGATATTTCCAAAATTATCAACACGATTAAAATAATTAGATACCTGACAAACCACCAAACCATAATACACCCACGCATCTCCAGGGCAGAGCCTGGGCTTTACTACAGCTTGTCCTCAAATAAAGAAACAAAAAATGCCACGGGAGGAAGTCATTTCTCTAGGAATTAAACATGGAAACTGCAGTGTTGAAACAAATCAAAATGGTATCAGACTACTTCTATAACCTCTCTTTACAACCTGATTCCATCCAGGCTTACTGCATCTGTAGACAATTATCATGTTCTCTCCTCTTATAATACACTCTCGTGTCTACTACTCAAATGTTTCAGTGACTTCAAACAAGTGACAGGAAACGTCGACGTGCTTTTAGCGTTGCTTTTACCCTTCAGGGCAACCAATATCGCACAATGCATTTTTGCAGAGTTCAAATGCCCTTAGTAGTACACACACTCTTATATACTGTAATGATGAAGACCATCACTACTGTTTCCAGTGTCAAGAATAAAACCCACGGCCTTTCCATCAAACCTCATATCCACTTCCTTTGACACACAATGAATGAAGCAAAAATCTTGGTGAAAAAAAAATCATACCCATCTAGTTCACAAAACAAAAACAATACTGTCTTTGTAAGGTCATGCAAATGTATGAAGTCTTGCAAATGCATGAAGCCAACAAAACCAGTGAGTTTTATACCTTTCAATGGCTCTGCCAAACTCAACAGACTACAAATAATTTTTAGGGTAAATCTAAGATTTTAAAAGTAGGTTAAACTTTTACTGCCCACAGCTCCAGTTTCTCCCCAAATACCTATCCCCTCAAGTCTGCTATAAAACAGTATGACTGAAAACATTCATCAATACTTTCACACCTCTAAGGTTTTGTTTGAAGTGGCTGATTATATAGAACTTTGTCACACTCACATGAACTACAACCACCACCACCAACTCTGCAAAGCCAATACCAAATAGAAAGAGGTCAAAAGGCAATATTCTGCAAAGGCAGAAACCCCTCAAATCATGTGCCAATAGTACATCTGCATGAGAAGAGGCACTTTGTACACAAAACCACCAAGCAATGTCCCTCACTGTCTCCCATTCCATAGCAGGACTACACCATGTAAGCTCTCAAATGCAGAACTGCTTTTTCAATCTTTTTAAGCAAATATTGGCTTTTTTTGTCTGCTTTGCGAAGTATTATAAACTGCTGTAATCAACTGAAGAAGAGATGCTATTGCTTGAGAAAAATTCTAATGAATCACAGAATCAGCCGGGTTGGAAGAGACCACAAAGATCATCAAGTCCAACCCTACCGTGGTTACTAGACCATGGCACTAAGTGCCACATCCAGTCTCATCTGGAAAACCTCCAGGGATGGTGAATCCCTGAATCATGATAAAATAATTATGAAAAAGAACCTTTAAAATAACAGGAAAGGTGAGTTTAAACAGTGAGTTTTCTAAGACTGAAGTGTGTTTTCCTTTAGAAATCAGACACACACCTATTCACTGCATTGCTGTGCCATTACATCTCCTCCACATGAACTGCACACATGAAAAGACTGGATCAAAGGATCCTATGGTGACAGCTCTTAGAGATCAATTTGGCAGACGATGGTATTTTCCAAGAGAAAGAAAATACATCATTGTGTTAAGCTTCCCCTTTTGTGATTCAAAAGCACTTCAGGGTATTCTGAGAGTAGAAAACAGAGTCATCTTTCAGCTTGGTATCTATATTTTAGCAGTCTTTACTATGGATAAGTAGGTTTCAAATGAGTAATCCATTTTGCCTCTGTAGAAAACAGGACACTGACCTGGCAAAAAATGCCCAAGCAGCTAAGCTATCAACAGAATTCCTTTACAAGCAACATTTGTTTACTTCCTTTCGAGCAGCACTGTCTGTTTAGTACCATATTCTTTTTTCCAAATCCTCAACCATTTTGCCTTCTATATAACTGCTGTTTTATAAAGACAGTAGACTCTGATAATGTACTCTGCTGGTTTTGGCTGGGAGAGAGTTAAATTTCTAGACAGTAGCTGGATGGGGCTGTGCTTTGGATTGGTGCTGAGAACAGTGCTGATAACACAGGGATGTTTCAGTGCTGCTGAGCAGTGCTCACACAGCATCAAGGCCTCCCACACCTCTCACAGCACCTCACCAGTGAGCAGCAGGCCAAGGGTGCACGAGAGGCTGGGAGGGGACAGAGCCAGGACAGCTGACTCCAACTGGCCCAAGGGATACTCCATACCACATGGTGTCATGCTCAGCATTAAAACTGAAGTGGGTGTGTGGGTGAGGGTTTGTGTGGAGGTTTGGCAGGGGCTGCCAGTCAGAGACTGGCTGGGCATCGGTTGGTTGGCAGGAAGCAATTGTTTTCCTTTTGCATCATTTGTTTTTTCATGGGTTTAGTTTCTTCCCTTTTTGTTGTTTTGGCTTTTTTTTTTTTTCCAAATTATTACACTGGTATCTCTACTTTCTCACTTTTACCCTTGCAGTTCTCCCCCTCTATCTCACTGTGAAGGCAGGGAGTGAATGAGCAGCTGTGTGGTGCTCAGTTGCCAGCTGGGGTTAAGTCCCATACTATAATTATAGCCCTTTTTTACAATGCCTTGAAATTTAGAAATTTGAAGTTATGAACTCACAAGCAGGTTAGTTTGGGGTTTTTTCCTCCCCATGTATAAAAGTCCAACTGTGTAGTGTTTTGTAGGAAAGTGTTATAGGTTTTTTCTGTTGGCCATGCTGTTAAAATTTGAGAAAAAAAATCTGCTTCCCTTGAAGGTCTGTTGATTTATATTTCAAACAAGAGGACTTTGTCATAACATTTTTACAAGCTTTAATAACATGTCATTAAAAGGGAGGACTACCTCATTAAGTTAAGATTTAAAGTCATTTCATTCTTTGAGTTTAATGGATTTTTATTTTTTTAAATGCATGGTATGCAAAAGTTTTGGTTTTGAAATTGCTCTCCTAGGGAACTGCAATATTTTCAGGCTAGAAAAATGAAGCTAGCAGAGCATGATGAACATCAGTTTCTGTTGTAAAATTTGTCATTGTGCTCAAGACTAGTTCTTAAGCCACTACCTTTCAGGAGAAGCATTAAGTGTCCTGCTAGGCAGAATATCACTCTACTTTTAAAAGACTTTACAAGATACTTTGTACAAAGATTCCAAGAGCTGAGTATAGCTGTAATTTACCATTAGAAACACTAGTCGCTCCTACAACTCATGTTCCAGGAAAATGATGGAAACACACCCTGTATATCAGGGCACAGAAATGCTGGAAGGTCCACAGGTAACCCACCAGGAGACATCAAAAATGAATAAACTAAATTAAAAAAAACCCCAAAGTCTACTTTCCTGGACCCACTGAAGAGGCAATAGCCACAGGAGTAAACTAAAACCTACTCTGACTTGTCAGGTGTTCACAAGAAAGTACACTGAGGTTGAAAGCTCATCTCTTGTAAAGCCAGAATTTTCCAAGAGTAGCAGGGATTCATCCTGCACGGAAACCATCGTCTGCAGGCACCATATACCAGGCCAGCACAAGACTGGAAAACAGTTTTTTTTTCAAATTACAGTCACAAAGCATTCTGCTAATTTCACTGCTGTATAAGCCTTCATGCTGAATGTTTTAAATTATTCAGTGCCATCTGAATAGAAATCCAGTTCTGTATCACTAAGTAGGATTATAAGCCCCAGAGACAGAGGTGTCAAGGTTTTGGATGCTCTGTTAACTCTAACTACTCAACTAAGGTTTTCTTTTCACCATATTAGTTCTAAATCCACAATGAAAGCACCAGCCCAACTTTTGCACTGTTGTCACCCTTATGCAACATCCACATCAAAAACTGAGCATAACTTACCCACGAACGCAGTTAGTGGAACATTTATGCTTTGAGCAAAGATACCTCCTGACTGGCAACACTCCCCCCTAACAACACTTCCTTCTGGATTTTAAGATTCTGCATATAAATATAAAAACATGTAGCTGAACACATCAAATTCAAACACTACTCAGACAGGTTCATGTTTCTTCATTCCCAATATATATGAAGCAAAAGCAAGAGCTTAGATATTTGAGTAAGTCATATGCTTTTTATCCTTTTCATCACCTCTGGGTGAATGTTGCAGGATAAAAAAATCCAAACCAAAACCAAAAACCACCACCACAGAACACAGCCAGTGCCAACAGACTTCTGAGGAGTGACTTAAACAGAAGGTGAGTGGTAGCTCACAATTGGACGCCAAGAGGAAAGAGAAATAAGAATTAACCAGGATGAGAACAGGCAGGCAATAATGTAAGGGAGATTCATGCTGACAGGTAAGTGTCAACTTGAAATAAAACAAGGATTGACAGGTGACCTCAAGACAACTTGGGAAGTGGCACCGGACAGTGAGACGGAACAACGGTACAAGCCTCAATGTTTGTGACACTGGTTTTGAAAAAGCTGGAGTATGGGAAAGCAGCCTAATTCCCAGCCTACCATTCACTTCAAAATTATTTCTATAAATACTAATGAAAACTCTGAATAAAAATACATTGACTTAACACCATTACAGTACAGAACCCTTTTCCTGTACTTATTAGGAGTTGAGCATTATTATAAACAACTGTTCAGTCACATTGTTCATCCAAGTTGTGTGTACCTAGATTTTCAGCATATAAAGCACTAAAAGGTCAGAACTAGACATTTCTCCTCCTTTCCCTTCCACAACACTGAAACAAAACTATAATTCATAAATACCCTTCTATAAATTACTTCAAAGTCCCTTCCTGCAAATTCGTAGGTTTTTAACTTTGGGAGATGAAAGAATGACTAGGAGGAGAGGGGGAAATTCTACATTTAACATGAAAATTTTAATTGCATTTTTTGATACAGAAGTTGCTACATAAGCTCAGAACTCCTGCCAACATTGAAAGAAATCTAAAAATACTTCAAATCAGGCATAAAATTTTAGCTTCCTCCTGCAATATTTTACAGCAAAGGAACAACTGAGAAACGAAGTTTAAGTGTTGTCTGCGCAGTAATCCTTAACAGATGGATGAAAACAGTTGAAAAAGAAACCAGTCACAAATAAGAAGCTCAGTGCTTGTTGGTATTTTCGGAGTACCAAGGTTGTTAATGGAAAAAGCCTAGTAACCATTAGTGGCAAATTAACCACCATAAAATATAATTAAAAAATAATGACAGTAAAGGATGTGGGATTCCAAGCAGAAATGCCGTTCTCTTTTCCTCCCAGTGTGATGGACATACAGCAGAAGATTTCCCTTTGATGTCAGGGAATCAGAATCAGAATCAGAGCGAGTCCTTCCTGCCTTCCCCCAGCAGCCCCAGTGAACACCACTGGGTAGAACATCATGAAGGTCTTGCTCATTCTCCCAGCTCTAAAGGAATCAGCCCTACAGAATTCCTTGGATTCTAACACACTGATGAGCCTTTACCACCTCATGGTGGTGTTCAGTCAAAGGCTGGACTGATCTTGGAGGTCTTTTCCAGCCTTCATGATTCAGTGATCTTTTTTTATTGTGAAGAGAGGAAAAGAGACCCTGAAAGGCAAGAAACCAGACACCTCATCCCCAATAGTTTATAAAGTGAAAAGATACTTCACTGTGTGATATTCACAGCAGATCATATGGATAAGACAGACCAAATATTACTATCAAACTTCTAAGTGTGCCAAAACTACAATTCTTAAAACTCTATGCTCACCTGTAGAAGCCTGACTCTGCACAGGCTGTTTTCCCCACTTGTGGCACTGACATGAGATAATTACTGCAAGCAAGAGTGTGCCACTGCCAGGTGCCAGCTGTCTGTACCACGTTGATGCCATTTTAACTGAGAGAATATTTTCTGTTAGTCTGACAACAAGGCAGAAACTGAGAGCTCAAACATCAGAATCAGTTGATATGATAAGGTCTGGCCACAAAACTACCAAGACAAGAAGTTTCTCCAAAAGCAGCCGGTGGGGAGAAGGGGAAAGAACATATACAAAACACTCTGCTGGAAAACAATTCAAGGAATGAGAAAAGGACATACTGTCAAAACACTACAGGGAAGAATTGTAGAAATTCCCCTAAGAATGCAAAAATAGAGAAGAACATGAGCACAACTCAACAACCACAATACTAAACTACAAAATTAAATAAAAACATATGCATTAGTAACAGTGTTGGAAACAAACACTGAAGTGAGGCCTGAGGCCACCAGCAACTTTCCTTAAGTTTAGTTACCAAGAAGTTGCCACTGAGTTTGTGCCATTCATGCAAGAGTGGCAAAGACAAACAAGAAAGCTAACTCTGGAACAGTGTCACCAGGCTGACAGGAGTCAAGCAAGAATATCATTCTTCAGGTCTGACTGCAGGGATGAAGTTTTCTAATCATACCTTGTATAATGTTAATTACTTTAAAGACTAAGTATTTATGTCCTTCACAGTGACTTGCTCAGCTCTACATGAGGTAGAATTTCTTTCTTTTCAAAACGAGAAGAAATCTCCTTTCATCTTCAGGACTTGATCTTGATGTCCCAGAATACTATAAAGTCTAGGATGCCAGAAAACCTGAAACAGTTGTGGAGCCAAACCAGTTCACCAGGCATAAAGCATGACATATCATTTGTTTTCCACTATATGATAGAACCTTCATGTATAACATTTTAGGTTCTCTCAGTCTGGCACCACAAGAAAATTAATGCTCGCAGTACCCAAATCTTTCTATGCTGATGTTCATGGTATCTCTGTGGAAGACAATTTTGATGTAATCTCTCACACCCCAGAATACTTCTTTCAAGTACACCTCAACCTACAATAAATTTGGTTCCTCAAGTTATGCCCTTGTGATTCCAAAAGAGAAGTATCAAGGGTTCTTGGTGGTTAGTACTGCTGACAGCATTAACGTATTGTCCTTTTCCGTGCTACTGGGCAAGAACATCGAAAGCAAAGTGGGTGACATCATTTCTATCAATCAAACTTTCTTTTAACTGAAGATTCTGGAAACAAATATTGGTAACTGGACATGGGATCTGCAGCCTCAGATATCTGCAGGATAAACTCTGCTTACCCTGCAATACGTTATCAACTGGAACCCCTCTTGCTTTGTCACTTTGTGGAGTTAGAAGAATCAGTTCTTAGCACTCTGAGACACAGAACTTCATGTAGTGAGGCTTACTCTTCAAAAAGATAAATTGCGAGCATGAATTTCCACGGTGCTAAATAAAGACAGAACACCTTGATATCAATATAGCAGAGATCCCTCTAGGAGTTAGTATATTTTACTTTCTCTCCTTCAAGCTTAATGCATACATGTGGAAAAGTAAGACATCAGTTTCAACTTGAGATCAGCTTAGGACAGCATCAGAAGTGACTGTCAGGCGACATTTTGGCAAAGACTCTTCTTGACAAAATATAATACAGCACAGAAGGGATTCAGCTGCAGAGTCTAAAGACAACTTTTCATGCCTGCCTGTTCAAGTGCTTTTCCATTTAAACTCAGGTGAAGTGATAACAAGAACATTCTGCAAGAAGACCAAATGTAGGCTTCCCACTTCTTGTCAAGACCAAAACTGAGTAAGAGAGAAATTCTGACCTGTGGGGAAGTACCTACCAGATCCCTGAGCATCCTGCATTCTGGAAAGAAAAAGTATAGAACACAATCACAGAGAGGACACTGAATACTCCACAGAAATGCTGCAGGGGCAGCTAATATCAAGGCATTCCAGCATGCAGGCCTGGGCCTTTGCTTTTGAACATAGAATGGTTTTTAAGCAATACTTTATGTTATTTTATATTTGTGTCTCAATATACAAACAAAAAAGGATAAAAATAAATTCCACAATCTTTCCACCATTGCAACAACAGCTTTAATACAGTTGGCGAAGTCCTATAAGACCGAAGAAATAAATTCCAGACAATGTTTGCCCACTTTGATTTCAACACTATTCTGAGGCAGCCAAGAACAAACGCTACGAATCACCATAAACAGTAATTTCATTCTTTGTATCAAATGTAAAAAGAGATTTTTGAAGGAACATAATTATTCAGAAGAAAGGCTAAGAATAATGACTTAATCTGACCTCATATACAGTATGATCAAACTTATTGTCATTGAAGTAGCTGGAATGAGCTTACTCAGCACTTAGTAATCTTGTAAGATCTGTGAGCTGCAGACTCAACTTCTACAATGTTAAATAGAAGAACTTCAAAGGAGCTGCTGATATATGAAGTGTTCCAAGTCCTTCTTAAATGTTTCTAGGAAATAAAACGCTACAAGATGATGTTTACAGATCAAAAAATAATTTCTTGTGAAGGCAAAAAAACAGGTAATGATGGGATTTTTGAGAATAAAGTATAAACTCAGTGAGGTCCAAAAGTACTACTGGTACTTACTTCAATCGGGGTTTAGAGAAACACCTAGAAAGACACAGAAGAAAAGATCCAGTGATCTGAATAATAACCATTATAATAATTGTATCTTTCACTTTTAGGTACAGATTAGTATTTTGAAAGGGATAAAAGGGGAGAAATGAAAGATCCAAATAAATATATTAAATTATAGAATAAAATACATAAATACATAAAATTAAAAAATAAAATATGAATTAATAGGTAGTCATATTACTGTCTCCAAGGCACAAAACTAACTTCTTCCCAAAAAACTCACGTCTTCCTGGTGGGGAAGGGGTAGGGACACACAAGGGAATGTCTTGACAGAAGAAAAAAACCTGAATTACATTACTAAAGACTGAGAAAAATATTTCCTAGAAAAACAAGTCACTAGATCATGTAAATATTTGTAAATTAAGGGCATAATTTTTAATGATACTAGACAATACAGTGGAACATGCTTTGCCTTAATTTTTCTAGGGCAAATCCTTCAACTGTTACAGCTATAAAACTCTGAGAGGAGAAAAGAGAAGATGATCATTTACAGACTACAGAAACACCAAAAAATTTACTTCAGTGAGCAGTTATGTTCAATACAGGATAGGGAGAAGGACTAGATGTAGTCATGACTCTTTTTTGTTTAATAAATACTGATTAATAGCACTGAACATAAGACATATGATTCCGTATCTTCCATGTGCTCTAAATGGCAATTGTTTCAAAGCAATACTGCATACACATCTAGGTGTTTTTAAATTGAAGTTCACTCAATTTTTTTTGAGCACCTAATGCTGGAACAGAGATATAACCTTTGCCTAAACACTCACAATCAAGCATGCCAAAGAAAATCATACACTTCACTGGAAGGAAAGAGTAAGTTACAAGACAATTACTCCAATCTACTTTCTGCCACAGAGACAAAAAATGAGAGCTATGTGTCCACAAAGACATACACAGGCACCTGTTTGCACATATGTCCATATGTACACACACACATTCTGTGTAGTAATCACATCCTTCTCAGAAGATGCAGCCAATGCCCTGGATGGTTGCAAGTACATCCACTGACATGTTCTAATTTGGCAGCTCCTAGTCTAGAGTGAGCCCTTCTTCATAGCTATTTAAAATTAACACAATTCCTAAGGTACATGCAGCACAATTGTCAAGTCATTTCTCTAATAATTACCTCCCAACATGATGCCTACAGCTTAAAAAATGTTTTGTTCTCTTAGACAATAAAACAGTGAAAACATCTCTGAAAAAAAAGTCCACCTAGAAAATAAATTTTAATTTTAGCCCTCTAGTTTTTGGCTGTTTCAGCCTGGCTCCTACACAAAGCTACAAGCAAGCTGTGATTCAGATTTTCCTGAAATTTAGGGACCAGGTTTTAAACACAAATCAGTTACAACATTAAAATTAAGTCATCAAGACAGAACTATAAACTATGTTTATAAACCTATTGAATGAAATGATAATGACTGTGTCATTACACAATCCAAAGTAATTCTTGTCTCAACATCTGTATCTTCAGAAAGTAGCAAAAAAAAACCAAACCAGGACACAGCCAACACTATATTCAACAGCACACTCTATACCTCTGGTCTCAGCAAGGTGTGTTGAGAATCAGAGGTACCTTTAAAAGCAGTATGCTATCCAGTCTCACAAAAAAGCACACACTGGCAAGGACACAGAAACAAGAAGCAGAACACCTTCAATATAGATCAGTCAGTACCCACAAACACTGATGCCTTCACCTAAGGGCCCACAGGTCTAACTTTCAATCAGCTGAAAGGGTGGGTGGGTAGAGCAAAAGCCCTTCCAGTTCTAACAAATGAAATACAACCAAGGTTACTATTTCCTTAGAAGTGCCTCCTCTTTCCTTCCTGGGAGTGCCCAAAAACACATGTTCCAATCCTTAGTTGGTGGCAAAACTCTCTGTCTTTCCCAAGGGTTTAAAAAACTTTGTTTCAAATATCTTCATGGTACTAAATAATAAACATCTGCATGCAGGTATTTACTCCAAACACCACCACCAGTCAGTATTCACTCCATGTATCCCCATTTCAGCCAAGTAAGCTCTTCCTCCTCCCAAAACACAGCAGCATTTACCTCACTGACCTTGGGACTGCCTTCCTCCAGTATTTCTCCCTCATCAGTTTGCATGGGAACAAGATCTGTGCAAAGCTCTGCAGAAATGCAAAATACTGCCTGAAAGATAAAAAAGAAAGATGTATTTTAAAACCAATTATTTTTCTGGCTTTAACAGTGTTATGTGAGATTGCAGTGCACATAAACAACAATTCTAGGCTATGACCTTTAACGTTGCCATTCTGCACGTATTCGCTGAAATTACATGTTTTAGACAAACAAACAAGACTACTGTTATTCAGGATAAGACATAACTACTTAATTAAAGGGGAAAAAAGGTGCCTAACAGGAATATACTTTTTTTTTTTTTTTTAAGTGTTATTGCTGAGTATTTAACACACTGTTTTTACTCACGAAAGCTACAGCCAGTACAGAATGATTACACAGACTAGAGCTGAGCAATACTCACATACTGGGAAACAGTTTTTGTGCAAATGTAACCTTCACAGACTCAGCTTAACCTAAAGGTTATTAGTTTGAAAAATTGTTAGACTTGCAGTGATCTCACAGTACCTCTGAAGCCTTACTTTCGGGAATTGTTCCTCAGCTTCACTTTAAAAATAAATACATTCTAGGAACTAAATGGTTCAGGGAACTGATGAAGTCGTTCACCTTGAGGTCAACATTCCCACTCTAACCCAGGTCAACAGCTCCCAGTGCTTCCAATATTCAATGGTAACTTATTTTTAAATTTGCTGGAATGTCAATGCAGACCCAAATGAACAAAATCTGCACCCTGAACTCCATTCTTTGCTCTGCAAAGTAACTCATGGAAGAATGCAACACAGTTAGGGAGACTTGAGTTACTAAGGTTTGAATGTCTTCTGTTCCAGAGGATGAGCCATCTTTCAGAGGTAATGGATCAAATTAATCTACCTAGGAGACAAAACGCACCAGCATAAA
>NW_008688228.1:37253-45843 GCF_000695815.1 Acanthisitta chloris
ATCTAAGCTATCAACAGATCTGTAACATTCTAGATATGTGGAAAGTAAGGGCTCACAATGAGTTAAGAACTCTCTTAAAGCCAAGAGCTGTTGGCCTTTAACAGCTGTCCCTCTGAAAATGATGCAACTCTTCAACCGCACCAGCATTTGGAATCCACTTCAGGTCTCTCCATTTCTGCACCTCAGCTAGAGAGCTGCTGACTCTGTCACCTTCACAGCAGCAACTCCAAGCCTGGAAGCTGACAACTTTGGGAGTGCAAATAGTAATGAGGTCAAAAAGAGAAAGCTTGGTGCATCATCTGGATGCACCTCCTTCATTTCAGTGTTAAAGCCTGTTCATGGGGTAAGGCTGTCTACACTGCCAACATCTTCTGTATGTTGCACATCAGTAGACAACATCTGTCATGGCCATGAAGTTGACTGCCACAAGGAGTGAAGAACATGTTCTACAAACATAAAGGGCCTGAAGCTACACATTGTTACATACAACTTAATAAACTGCATAGTCAACAAGCTGCTATATTCAGTAATATCATATGAGAACTGTAAAGACTTAGAGTGAAGTAAATTCCTTTTCTGGGAAAAGAGGAATGAGGATAAAGCTCTCACCCAAATACTCCCTAAACATTCTGCCTGCAGCATATAATAAAAAATCATAGGTATCAAATGCTAAGCATGACTGTTAACATACATCTATGCCAAGATCCTCCGGCCAATAACAAGTCTTTCTGGCTTTCTGTGTTGCACTGGCAGTGGAGGAGGCCAGGCCAGGCAGTCCCTGTCCATGGTACTTCTTCACCACACAGTCTGAAACCCACTCCAGAACTTCTAGAGATGAGAGTTCTGGAGCACAATTTTGCAGTATCGGAGACAAGTAACCGGAAAGCTCCACAAATCATTAGCAAGAGAGAGCTGGAATTCAAATGTCTTCAAATTTGCTGTTCATCAAACTGACACTGCTGGGACTGAGCACCTTACCTAACACAAGGGCCACTCATGCAGCAACACCTTGTTTTTTCCAGATTGCCAGCAGCAATCAAATATGGACTGAAGAGAAAAACTATTCTTCATTTGATAAGAAAAAGACTATTCAAAGCTTCTGAAGAGTGCAGCTCCAAAAGAAGCATTTATTAATGTAAACCCAGTTGTGATTCCTGTGAATCCCCATGTCTAAATTGGATATGGCCCACTGGAAAACCCCTGAAGGACAGGAAGGCTGCACTAACTGCCACCATTACAGACACGCAATAATAAACCGAAGGTAGGTCCCAAACTCTGTCACAAGAGCACAAAGCAAAACAGACACACAGGTGCTCTTCAAAGATGGTGATACAGTATACATGGCATACTGGAAAAAGAGCAGTTAGAACAAGGCAGTACTTTACTCAACTGTGTCTCAAATGAGACTGGGCTTGTTTGACACCATTGTATTGATACATGGCTGCTATCAGTAGTCTCTGGGTACATAGACAAGAAAGTGCTAATTTTTAACAGATGACCTACCCATATTATACCTAACTGCTGAAGCTTTACATTACCTTGAGTCTGTTAAGAATGTGCAAAAGCAACATAAAATTTAACATAGTCGACCACAAGTGCTATGAGGAGAGGCTGAGTGAGCTGGGGTTGTTTAGCCTGGAGAAGAGGAGGCTCAGGGGAGACCTTATCACCCTCTACAACTCCCTGAAAGGAGGTTGGAGTCAGGTGGGGGTTGGTCTCTTCTCTCAGGCAACCAGCAGTAGGACAAGAGGGCACAGACTCAAGCTCTGCCAGGGGAGGTTTAGGTTAGATATTCAGAAGAGATTTTCTTAGGGACAGAATGGTCAGGCATTGGAATGGGCTGCTCAGGGAGGTGGTGGATTCACTGTCCCTGGAGGCTTTTGTGATTGGATGTGGCACTTAGTGCCATGGTCTAGTAACGACAGTAGGGTTTGACTCTATCTCTGAGGTCTCTTCCAACCCGGCTGATTCTGTGATATAGGAGGATATTTTTGCACTTTAAATGCAAGTTGAGCTGAAAGCAAAAGCATCCAGAAGATAATGCAATTTGAATGTAACTTCATTGCTTGTATGAAATAATCACTAACTGATTCCAGTGACTTTGAAATCTCCACATAAATTAACTAATTTTTAAACAAAATTATGCATCATACACATCAACTTTAGCTTACAGAAACGAATCATATCAGGCAGTGACATAAAATACTTCACACCCAAACCCACAGGAAGTAATACACTAAAAAGTATACAAACCCAGCAATTTATCCTATAGCTGGTTAAGAACTAGCATAGGCTAATGTTCTTCTCACCTCCAACTTTCCAGAACATAATATTGAATTTTAGTTGATTTTTACCTTTGACAGTTTCCAAGGGCTGCCAAAGCCCACAAGGATCCGTCCTGGCTACATTCAGTGCAAAAACAAAACCCTAAAAGAAGACAAAAATTTAAAGCATTAGCCAACTGTGGGCATTAGTAGATAAAAAGACACAAGACCAAAAGTCAGTTGTCTACAAAACTCAGCAAACCTTACTCCCAAAGCATTTAGAAAAAGCCAGTCATGTCAGTAAAATCAAATAGGGTAAACAAAGAATTGTAATTGCAAAAGAAGCAACACAGTCCCCTCTGCCTCAAGCAACTTATGCAGTACTGGGGCAACGGTGGGAAGAGAGCTACAGCCAGAGTATGAATTCCTATTCCTAATGGAAAAAAAGCCACTTGTCAGCATCTGTATAACTTTTAATAAATATAAAACAAGCAAAGACCGATCATCCTCCTCCTGTTACTCTGACAAATTTAGGCCTAACCTTGCAATAACAATGTTAATTAGCAAAGTCAAAGAGGCACAAGAGAGTAGAATGCAGTGAAGACAGTTTGGATCCAAGACAGAAAGCTACGTGAGGCTGAGCAGGACTGTCATGGTGTTACAGCAAGGACAATCTAGGTGCTTACCACAGACAGAACAAAAGTTAAGTATCAGGCACACATCTGCCCCTAATTCAAATCCTCAGAGTAAGGATCTACTTGTGGCAGCAGCGAAGGCTTTGGGATGCATCAACCTGCTTAACTGGACTGCATAGGAAAAAATTTAGCCAGGAAAGCAGATATACTTCCATTAGGTAGCCAGAGGGGAGGAAATACAGAAATAACTCACCCACCCACAATTTATCCACCATTCCTCTGAGACCTCCCCACTTCCCTCCAAGAACTGTGACAGTTCCCAACCAAGTATTAATCAGCTAACTACAACAGTTACTTATTAGTTCAGGCACATTGAGAGATCTGACTTGGTCTCTACTACCTTGCAATAACAGACACAATCCACTGTACCTACATATTCCTGGTTTCCCTATGTGACATCCTGCCCTGACAGGCTAGAACTGTATGCATGGAGAGCCTAATCCTCCAAATAGTCTGCATATATTCCTAGTCTGAATATAATCAAGTGCAGCAATTTGCTTAGCCAGACTAGGGAATCTAAGAAGCTGCAGAATATCCTGTACCAAGTCAGGACTCCTAGATCACCTTTTTTTTCCCCCTCTCAAGTATTTTTTAGGGTGCTGCACATCATTCCACACTTGCTCACCAAGTCCTTTATCTACACCAAACACCTCCTTTCTGGTCACCTCACACAAGCTGCCTCTGTAGGAAAACCAAAACATTTCAGGTGCACAGAACTGAAAGGAACAGGCTGCCATCAGGAAAATATTTTCCTAAAATTCTCCCCCCCTCAACCTCCCATCCAAATCTGTAGAAACAGTCAACACTGGTAACACATGTGACAATTTCCTACTGACTGTGAGATACAACAGAACAGTAGGAAGCTCTAAAAACACAATTTCTATTCCAATTGGGGAAAAAAAACGGGGTGAAACTGCTTTCTTGCATAATAACTGAGAGAACACACGAGTGCATTCAAGGGAAGTGATTACATAATGCTACAATAACTCCTGAATATTAAATATGCTGTGCAAAAATGAATCCCATTACCTACCCATTGTTGATACTTAATCCTGTTTTGAAAGAGTAACATAGCAGCAGCACTGCACTGGCTAACACTCCAGCCCATTTCAAATCATTCATAATCTGTCTTAACCACAGCTACCATTAAATACTTCAATTTTGGTTTTGCAAAACATAACCAACTGCCAGGAATGAAAAGAGGTCCAGAACTGTTGGCTTACCACAATACATCCAAGCGAACATCACTCAAATCCGAATTATTCCAGTTGCCACTACTCAGGCACCAAAACAGAAAGGTTGGTTGTCAACAAACAGGTGGCATTTTTCTAAACTCACTGCCTCATCTTGTTGACTACTGCTCATGCCTGAAGTTCAGCATTAGCTAGTGACACACTGCTCCTGTCACTGGACTAGCTGCCATCCACCGAGTATTTTTTTCCCTAAGCTTCTAGCATTAACTAAGAGCTTTCTGGGCATGATTTCCATTCAAACTATTTCTGACTAGAAACAGTACATGTGGTGAGAAAAGGAGTCTTTGCTGACACTGTGGTTTAACTGTCCCCTTGCTTAAGGTACATGTTTTACAGAAGCAAATTGTATTTTTAAACTTATGACTTCTGACTTATGCTGTGGAATTATTCTGATAGAGCACAGCTTCAAAACAATACAGAAATACATAATGTTTTTTCATCACCAGCACACTGGCAGTGTAACAGTCATGATTTACTATAAAAATCACCCAGGACAGTCTCACCATGGCGGTTCTTCTCCACTTTATCTCACTTTTCAAGACAGAAGAGGGAAACATAACTCTTAATCAATCAGAAATTATTTGATGGAAGGAGAGATGCTACCGGTGCTTGAGAGCGGATTTACCACCTCTATTTCACATGGTTTAGAACAACCTCTTTGCATTACTTAGGTGGAAGAAAATCCAGGAAGGATTAGTACTTGAAGGAAAAAACGAACTAAAGATATCACTCTAAACAAAGCAGCCAGGAGGAGTGGGAAAAGGCAGAAATCCTCAATCTCTTATGAAAAAATAAATCCAGAGAACAGCACTCAGGAAAGGCAGCTGCATGCTCCACAAAATCACTTTCTACAGCAAAACATGACATGAGAAAAAAAAGTGTTCATTATGTTTAATTCAGAGCTGGTTGCACAACTTCGTATTTTGTTCAGTATTGTATTTATATTTTGGGTAATGTATGGAAAATGGTTCAGCTGTTAATGTAGATATGATACAGCTACTTTTAACAAGATAACTAACTTGGAACAGTTATCACATACATTAGTCTTTGCTGCTCTTGTAAGGTAACACGAGAATAGAATGACTAACAGAAGACACAGCCTGTATGTACAGAACACAAGTCCCACTTCACAGCAATAAGTCTTTTAACATCAACTCAAACATAAGTTAGCAATTCACTTGCATAAAACAGAATTATGTTAGGGCTTTTTTTCCTAAATGGACAATTATACAACATGATCTGCTCAAGTAAACCAAATCATTAGTGAGTTTGGGTTTTTTCCTCACTAAACAATGTACACATGCAAAAGGTACTTCTCAAATGGTCCTAAATCAGACTTCATACTTAGAAAACCCTGTTAGCCTTGGAGTCTAAAGACAGCCTGAAACAAACTGAAGACAGAATATTGCATCCCCACCTTCCCAGTGTTCCAAAACATTTACATAAACAACATTTAAGGTGTTAAATGTTCCTCCTCCCACTAAAGGAAAAGCAAATTGAAAAGTCTGTTTTTAAAAATGTTTTGCTTACGCCTTTTTGCCACTTTCTACTGCACAACTCAGCATAGAAAATGCACTTTCCTGCTCACGCTGATTTTGCTGAAGAATCTGTTAAAGGTTACAAGTGAACATAAAAGGTATTTGTCTCTACTTTGCTGCAGCAGCCTCTTGTTTACTACATACTACGTATCACTCCTCAACTGCAATCCAAGTTAACTCCCAATTATAATCAGTCCAAGGCTGCCAACTGGTTAAGTTTTCTCAAGTCCTTTGTGCTTTGTCCCACTGTCTTTTCCATGTGACTGAAGCACATACACATACATGTACATACAATATGTATATGTAACAAAATGTCCAAGAAATTATTTCTACTTTTTCTCTTGAAGGCCTTCAACACTCTACCAGAACATTTATGGGAACTATCAGACCAAGGCTGTTGGGAGTACTCTATCTTAACTGACCAACAGGGTCTTCTTGCCATTCAGCATCATAGTAAGAGTTGTGGTGATGATCAGAGCACTGAGGAATTAAAACATCATGAGCTGAGAACACCGGCTGCTTTTCCCATGCTCTATCAAAGTTTCATCCAGTCAACATAATGTGTGATTTTTCTGGGGCAAAATTCGGAAACAAGTTATCACTATCTTCTCAATTGTTCATCTTCTGTTAGGTCTTGCAAATTACTGGTTTTCAGGCACAAAAATGGGCTGTGTCACACTGCTAATGCTGCTTTTCCTCGATAAAGGTGGCAATGCTTGGAACCCCAATGGCACACAAGCAGTTGTTACCATGAGTACTACAACTATCTGGTCATTTAATGGTGCCCCAGTGAATATGCAATCCACATATACTAGCATTCCTAAGGATTCAGGACTGCTGGAGCAACACCAGAACAACAGTAACAAGCTTTACTTCAGAACACCTGCAAAATGACACATAAAGACTTCAGAATACAGAGGAACAGAGTTTTTCCTACAGGAAAGGAGCAGAAAAGGAGAGCAGATGTTATACCAAACCAGAGACTTCAAGCATTTTTCTCCATCTTCAGCAAAACGTTGTGATGAGAGTGACGCCTCCTCCTCACCAGCTCAACTTTAAACCTGAAAGCTATAAATAACTCCTTTGGTGCTGATAATCCCAACAATCATCCCATCCGATTATTCATACCCCAAAAGTCAACCCAGGATCGAAGGTTTCCTTTTGAATCACAAGTAACAGGCACCAAGTGGTATATAGCAGCATGTTTATCAAAACCAGCAGTAGTCACCAAATTCAGACTGATAAGGCAGTAAACTGGCATGTGTCCAGACAAGGGGGAGGGGTGGCTTATTTACTCACAGCAGCAATTACAGGAGTTAAAGGCAGCACTACTAAAAATCATTCACACACAGGACAGGATTGGGAGAGCCTGTGCCTTTCAAACTCTGTAGTTCTTACAGTCTTCCTGTATTTAATTAGAAGAGTATCAAAGTTGCTTCTGTTAAGCTCTCCTTTTGCTTTGTTTTCTTCTACAATAAGAGCTGCATTGTTAAGGAATTCACACCAGTGCTAAGTCCCACAGCAGCCATGCAGGCAGACAGGCATACCCTGCTGCCCGTGGAGAGGCTCTGCATCAGACACTGCTCGCTGGAACACAGCTTAGGAACACGTTTACAGCCAGGACAGAGCCAGGAGGAAGGCCAGGGTGGGGGTGATGGACAGTGATCCTTAAATCACAATTTCACCTATTATTTTTTTTTTACACTTCACTCTTTTACAGTTTACACCCTGACATTTCCCAAATTAATGTTCCATATTTATCACGTGTCTAATGATTAATAACAGAGGGCTCTGGTTTTTTAAAATACAACGACATTTTGATTTCCCACTAACATGATTATACATGCAGAGAAGTCCAAGATGTTAGCACCATTATTGTCAAAGAAAACAAACGCTGAGTTGTTAAGCAAATAATTCTAAACTATAATTGCAAACACCAACTTTCAACATAACCAGCTGCCAAGTAGAGCTTCATCAATATTTATAGCTTGACATCAGCCTGAATTGTACTTTTCAGCTGTTTCGGCACCTAAGAAATGAACAGGAAGCTAATTTCCAAAAATCTGCTTTACATTCAACAATGTATTTTCAATCTTCTTCAAAGAAATGAGGCAATACACTCAACTTCATGGCTTTTTTTTGTAATTTAAAAGCAGAACAAAAGTTATTACTGATACAATCCTAGGCTTCAACACTGCAGTCTTTGATAAACACAGTTTGAACTACTGAATTTGGAACTACTTGCAAGAAGAGTTTCAGACCTGCTCAAGTATGCATGAGGTCAGGACCTAAATTTTTAGTCTTTTGGGTATGGCACATAATTTAAGGGTTGGAATGGACCTTAGAGATCATCTAGTCCCAATCCCCTGCCCTGGGCAGGGACACCTCCTCACTAGATCAGGTTGCTCAAGGCTCATCCAGCCTGGCCTTGAACACTGCCAGGGTCGGAGCAGCCACCAGATCCCTGGGAAACCTGTGCCAGTGCCTCACCAAAATTCCCAGTTATATTTTGTTACAACTTTGTAAAACCAAAACTACTTTTATTTTATTTACATACCCAGCTGAAGCAGGATCAAGTTGGGCTGATACACAGTATCCATACACAAGGCAGTACCAGCTTATCTAGTTACCTAAACTGGTGAAAAAAACATTATCCAGCATTGGCTAAGTACAGGGTTAGAGCTGGAGACAGAACAGATCAATTATGTCAATGTATTCTTGCCCTGAGGCCACTACTATGTAATGCTGTCAGGAGCATTTTCCATTGCTTATTAGCCAATGTTAAAAGTATTTGATACAATGGGACTTCTACCTCACTTCCCCCCCCACACCCCACCCCC
>NW_008688229.1:0-541 GCF_000695815.1 Acanthisitta chloris
GATAAGCTGTAAAATAGTAGATATTCAGAAATTCCATCATTTCTTGTAAGGGTAAAATTTGGTGTCATGCAGACACTGTACCCTTTAAGACTTCATTGTGAAATTTGAATGTCATCTTCGGTTGATTTCCACGCACAATTCATTTCACTTCTTTTTAAGCACATTATGCAACTATGCATTTTTCTATAATCACATCACAAGCAAACATACATTAGATTGGTTTGAATATAAAAATTACCTTTTTCATTTAAATCATCATATAATTCCAAAATATATTCTGCTTGCAAACTATACCATGCATGTTTCACATAAAGGGAATATATATATTGCTTATTTTGTAATCTGAACAATGTAGTATGTGAAATCCACTACCATCATTTGTTTTCAATGTGTTGGTTTTATTCTGCTGTATTAAGACATCATTGTATGATGTCTAAACAAAAATAAATGCAATTATTGGAACATGAAAAGAAAAACAGCCTAAAATGTAGATATTCCTTTGAACTTACAGTATAGAAGTCATGCAAGCTGCACAAACATG
>NW_008688229.1:609-850 GCF_000695815.1 Acanthisitta chloris
AGGAGGAAAAGAACAAAAAAAAAAAAGCCACTAAAGAATTTGCTTCCAGCTTAGGCCCATTTGTTGTCTCAGCCACATCTATCCCAGTTTTCCACATATGACAGAGTCAGCTAATTAACTCATTGTCTGGTGCAATATCCTTTGAGGATAACTTGACTTCTGTAAAAGCATAGGTAAGGTAAGTTCCTATTTTGACTGAAACTACTTGTACTCAGTGGGAAGGCTGAACAAAAGACTTTGA
>NW_008688230.1:0-6609 GCF_000695815.1 Acanthisitta chloris
TTTTTTTGCGCCTGTCCTGAGCCCTTGCGAGAGACTGAAAGTCGGAGGCAGCTTTAGCCCGGGCGTGGGGATTGCAGGGACGGGTCCCTCCCCGGCGGCTCCCGAGGCTGGACACAGCACGCTGGGGAAGGAGCCGAGCTCATCCTCATCCCCAGCCCGAAATCCAGTGAAAACTTTTTTTCCTCCGAGGTCTGAAGTATTGTTGAATACTGGCCCTACGAATGACCAGACCTGCAGATCTTTTTAACTAGAACTAGATGTAATCTACTAATTTAGAAACTATACTGATCTTGATCAAGAATGGATTTTTTTAAAAAAAGAAAATAAAGTACAAGCTCATCTTTTCCAAATTTTATTTCCTGCCCATGATTTCTGGAAACTGGAGGAGATGGGAAGTGATCTTTCAGTACTTGTTCAGAAGAGCTTTATGGCCCTTTAAAGCTTGAGAATCTCCCCTTTATATTTTAGATGCATTTTTAATCAGACCTTCTGGTCTAAATGACTGTAAGATGTATCTACGGTTACAAATGAAAGCACTTCTTTGCAGCAATTCACTTCTGAGACCAAAGAAAAATCAGGCCAGCTTGTCCTGCTCTCAGCTGTTCAGCACTATTTTCATACCAGAGTTTTCATCTGGTGGAGAATTTTAGCAGAGTTCAGATTTAGTCTAATGAGCTGTCAATTATTTTGAGCTTTGATTTTTATTACCTTCATCTGGCCTTTTAGTTATTTTCTTCCCTGAGATCATCAACACTTGTGTTATTTTTGGCCGGCATTTTAGACCTCACTGTTTCCTCAAGAAGGTGAATTTATTATCTACTTATTTATTTCTGCTCTGACCCAGTGGCCAAGCCACACAGGGTATGTAATACTGGGGCTCCACAGTGAGGTAGGGTTAATAGAGATGAAAGCAGTCCAATCTGGTAAACATCAAGGCAAGTGAAAACAGATAATAACAAGAGCTGCTGGCTGGGAAATCCTGACTCGAAGGCAGCTGGCAGAGAAATTCAAGCGTAAGAAAAAGGATTTTTTCAGATGCCGGAGCTGGTCAGAGCTGGCTGAATCCACATTCACTTAGCAATCAAGACATTGTGCCAAACTGAGGCACACCAGCAAAACAAACAAATAGCTCTGGGGACTCGAGAGAGAAGACACCTGGAACGGGACAGATCCCGATCCAATTAGGAATCCTTTTCTGACAGGGCAAACACAAGTGTGAAGGACTTACCTCCTACAGAACATATGCTGGATTGCTTGTTTGGGTTTGTTGCTTTTTTTTCCACTCGTTTTGATATGTATTTAAAGGTAACACAAATGGTTTTTAATGTAAAACTCTCTACAAACCTCCCTTTCAAGTGTCTCTAGCAGAGACCTCTCCCACTGTCTCAGGTTTGGTCTTCCCCAGACTCTGAGTGCTTTGGGGCTGCTCTTTCTAGATTGCTGTTTCTGGCTCTGATCAACTAGGGCATGCTGAGGTGGGACAGGAGAGAGAGGAGGGGAGTTAAAAACCTGAAAAAGCTCAGCTTGGGGCAAAATCCAGCTGTTCTGTTATCCTTCCATAGTCTACAGGGTTGTTTCAGCAGAAGTACAAAACAGCTTGCTCCACATTACTCCATATGATAAAAGAGATGCCAGAAAAACGGAGGCAGTGAGAGGAAAATGGCTTCTTTCCATTAGTAGAGTTTTGATGTTGGCCCTTTACAATTAAAATTAACTAATACTGTTATTTTTATCTGTGGCTCAGAGGACTAAATTAGTGATTACATTAACAAGCAATAGCAATGCAGCCCTATACCTCACAAGATAAATTCATCCTGTTTGTTTTTTTCAACTGCATTTTAGTTTCAATTTTTCAAATTCCATAACCTTGACTAGCCAAATAGGTCATATTTTTCCACCTTATTGTTATCCACATTCTCATATCATTAAAATTTTTTAGAAAATATCAGCCTTCCAATAGAGTTATGGTTTTGGCCAGGTTGAAAGCTGACAGTTTATTCTGAGATGTTTTCCAGTTTTTTCCTTCTTTCACTCAAGCAGTCATCCTGTGCATCTCAGATATGCCTGCTTGACACTGTCCAGCGGGTGTCCAAGTTCAGTCCAAGGGAGACAGGTGCAAAAGGGACACCAGCAGAAGGTGAACAGAAGGAGGAGATGGTGCCAAAGATCAAGCATGCCAGTGGTTCCTCAGAAAACAGTGAGAAAATTCCATACTGGGAAACATTTCAGTCCTGGCTTTGACAGTCCTGGGCTGACAAATGTTTCTCCCAAACAAATTTAAGGTGAAGGGGAATATTAATATTGTGGATTGGACTAGATGACCTTTAAAGGTCCCTTCTAACCCAAACTGTTCTATGATTAAGAGGTAGATGAGATAGTTACTTGAGAAGAAGTGCAGATGGGCAGGGAACTGGCTTTCCCCTCTCCAGAAACAGGGCAATTTGGCTTCATGTAATGGGCATAGCTTGAAGGGGAAGACTCCAGTTTAAATAAGGAGGAGGATGCATATGAGTCATTTCACTTGGCTACTGGCCACCTGTTTTCAAGAAAGGGCTGCATGGTTCAGCCTGTGGTGCTCATCCAGGACACATGGACAGGAAGATGGGGTTGGGATGCAGTCAGACTCATCAGCCCTGATCTGCCACTTGCCACCCACCCATCCATTAGTGCCACCTCTGTGCCACATGCATTGCCACAGCAGCAGCGAGGCTGACTTTCCAGGCAAAATTAGGCAATGTGTTGGCAGATGGTTTATTGCCCTGCAGTCAGATGATGTTGACAAGGGCCTGCTTTGCGTGTGCCTGCAGCTGGCTGTGGACAGCCTGTTGCATGGAGAGGCAGCCCTGGGGTGAGGAGGTCAGGAACTCTGCTCTTCCAGAGAGGAGAGGGAAACCTGTCACCTGAGGGCTGCAATCCTACACTGCAACACTGCTGCAGCCCAATCTGCTCCACTGCCAGAACACGATGTCAAAGTTTTCAGAAAGTCTAACTAAATTATGTCAGACAATCCTCCTTTAGCTACAGTTTTACTGACAATCCCAAAAATATGGAAGATCAACAAAAAAAGCATGGGTTTCCCCAGTAAAAAATATTGCAAAACTTTGTCCCTGCCATGCTAGGTTCATTTATAATTCCATCAAATTTTCTTTTAGTTCCTGCTAACTAACTTTCTTTACTACTATATAACTTCATCTTAAATAATTATCCAGACCCATTTTACCACTTCTGAAGAAATTTTGCTTTTATGCTTGTCTTCAAATACCTGGCACAGCAGCCTCTGGTTTAAAAACACAGTGACCTTTGGAGGCCTTGTGAGCCAGCCTATTCTGCTCCAGAGCTGGGACTCTCCCGGTTTCTGAACTTCCTGGTTGGAAAAAAGTCACTCCTTACCTTGTCTTTGTGCTGGAAAAAAAAGGAGGCGTCTCTATGTCTTACAATATCAGAATGACTGTTTGAGATAAACAGCAGTTTATTCTCCCCTGTAATTACATCCAGAACTCCACCAGTTCTTCTTTTTCATTTATGATAATGCCAAGTCAGTCACTCGACATGCAGTACTGCTGTCCAAAAGAGAATGGAGATTTGGGGGTTGAGGCCTTATTCTTTGCAAATATCTTTGTATTTTGGAATGAGCAGCAGCCATGATGGTGTGCATGGTAAGCAGTGTGTGTTACCGCACTGCAGCTCAGCAAAGTTTTTCAAGGGACGGCAGGAACAACGTAACAACTTCTGCTGGCTGCTTCTGATAATACAGAAGACCTAGTTTATATGATTTCTCACATTTCATCCAGTGGATATACCAACAGATGGCCAATCTGTTTCATTTTGTACTTATCAATAAAGGACTGTAATTTCACAAAACACAGAGTATCACATGAGATGGAAGGGAGGCATGGGAGGAAGGCAGGAAAGCTGTGCCTCTCACCCCAGCAGCTTGCCTGAGCAGGACTTTAATTTGGCAGAAGCAGGAATAAGCCTGTGCATTTCCTGGTCAACCCAAGATGCAGCCTGTGCCAGTCAGATTTAGTGTCTGGTAGCATGGAATCTTCATACTCAGATGGCAACTCAGCAGTGTGCCAGGTAGGAACCACTGCTGAGGTGTTGAGTACCTTCAGATCTTTAGAGCCAGCAGGCTGGGAGGGTGGGTTACTTTGTGTTAGTCCACTTGATCTACTTAGCTCTTCCTATTTTCTTATTTTGCACTTTACTGCTTCTATAATCTCTACCTTTTCTGCTCACCATGGTTTCCACAAATACTAAATGTTAAGCATGGAAGCTGAATGGAAAATAAAAATTAAAAACCTGTCATAATCAGAATTAGCAGGGTAAGACCAAAAGCTTTCAGCTGTCATGGCTTGTCCAGCCCCACTCACTGGCACAATTTCCTTGCCTCCTTCTGGGACATTTCAGTCTGTTACTTCTTTCTACAAATCACGCCTGAAAGTGTGTCTTCCCCCTTCAGATCTCGATTGGCTTTCTCAGTGAAATGGCTGTGGCTCCGAGTGCAAATGGCTTGACACAAACCACAAGTGCCCTACCTGGATCTAGGAGAATGGTGGTCTTTAAACAAATAGCAAGCCAGTTATCTTCAGAGTGCTGAGCTATACCTGTGTTAGCACTTAGCCTTTACTTCCCTAATCACACAGGTACAATAGTTAGAGCTTGCTGATTTTGTTACTCCTTTAGAAGTTTCCTTAAAATAGCCTAGCCACAAGGGCATAATGAGGTGCACAGCTGGGCTGAGCTTTCTGAGCAGCAGGGGGGAAAAGGAAGAACATATGTGGGACCAAAATGCTCAGAGACTGCAAATGACTGATCTCCAGTCATTCATGGCTGAAGAGTAAGGACTCACCCAGATAGATCATTTAAAAAACCCACAAGTTGAGGAAGACCAGGCAAAACTAGCAGAAAAATAGGGGTAAGGGAATAATATATAATTTATTTCTTACATGCTGCATCTTCTCTCTGTCTTATTTTAACGTTGGGGCAAAAAAACTACCAGTCATTCTGTAGAAGGAGAGTATGAACACTTATTTTTAAATGGAGCTTCTTAATCAGGGACCCAGGGGGACTAAAAGCTCTTTGCCCACCTCAAGAACTGCAAAAGGGCTGATGTGCTTGTGCCTGGGAGCCTACAGAACCCAGGCTTGCCAACACAGCACTAAAAGAAGTTGATTTTGCTAGAAATGGCTATATTAATCTTTTCACTTAAACTGCAGCACATTCTCCTAGTTATGTGTACATATTATAGATCAAACAAAATCAATCGCTCCATTCTAGAGATTCTACCCAAAGGAAAACATAGCAACAACATGATATAGCTTCACCTCTGAAATCCTCTTCCCAATACTTTATCAAATACAATGACAATAAACCAAAGTATTCCAGCCACTAAAGCTTCTACAGTTAAATATCCAGTCAGTCTAGCATCACACTATCCACTCTACCATCATACGCCTTAAAGATTCCACGTATCCCTGTGATTCCTATCCACAGCCACCATGGCAGACAGCATGCTAATTTATAACCTGCTTCATCTCCTGTTCCAAAGACTTATACAAGGGAGGAGTATATATCCCCTGCACTGACAGGGAAAAAGCTTACTGTAAGTGTCCAAACCATTGTTTTCTCTGTGTTTACCTTGAATGTAGATTAATTGGAGAAAACACTGATGATACTAATATGTATTACAGAGAAGCAAATTCATCACCAACACTGTATAGCCACCACAAAACCTATACCTCCCCCAGCCTCAAGCATCTCCAAGGTATTTTAACACCATTTGGAAATAGGTAGAGAGAGAAGGAAGGTCTGATCACGCCTTAACCCAAAATAACGTTTTGCTTTGTCAGGTTAATTATACCCTCTGACATCAGAAACTGAAATTAGCAGGCAGTTTTCCCTTGGGTTGCCCAGAGACTATAGAATGAATCACACCTGCTCTTGTGCTGCACCCAGGACCATGGGGAACAAGGGGTGGGAAGACCAGAGTATTCATTTTCCTGCTCAGATCTCTGTGGCTAGAGTCATACCCACCCTTTGGCTTTGTAGGCTCTGCCATATGGCTGGTTGACATTGCTGCCACCCCAAGTGTGGCAGAAATGGCCATCAGCTTCCAATGGGTGCATTTTACACTGCCACAAAGGCATATTTGCTGCTTTGCTTTGGTCCTGGTGTGAATTCATGGCACTGGAGTCTTTCAAAAGGTCTCTGAAACTTTCTGAAATTAATTTGATTTGAGAACAGCGTTTGACAAAGGGGATTCTCCTCAGAAAAAGAAATGTAGCCAGACCTTTTGAACAATTAAATACACAGAAAACACTCCCCAAGTAACTAAGATACTCTCCTCCCCCTTAGAGTTATTTAGCATTTAAGTCAGCCTAAGTCTTAAATCTTGCAAGAGAAAGAGCACCCAGACACTTCTTTTGCTTGCCTCTTTCTTGTCCTTTAATACCTAAAGTTTTTCTGGCGTTTCGTTTCCATGGTGGCTGCTTTTCAACTACTCCCTCTCCCGGGCCCCTTTCCCCCTCATCCCTTCCTGCTGTTACACGCTCCCTACCTGGTGCAGCAGAGCCGCCCGGGGTTAGCTCTGCCCAGCCCCTGTCCGCT
>NW_008688231.1:0-1244 GCF_000695815.1 Acanthisitta chloris
ACCTCTCCCAATTACCTGTAGCCTTTACTGGCTACAGTCCATGATTTTCCCTCTCTTTGTCTAGGCTTCAGGCTGCTCTGTCCTGTGCTCAATCCCATTGACTTCAGCTTCTCTAATGCATATCTCATTCCTCCAGTTCCTTTTCCTTTGGAAGGTAAGACAGCAGTACACATCTCCTTTAGCATTTGTAAGCAATGGAGCATGGTGGGCAAGGAAGCAATGTAAGAGAAAGACAGATTTTAATCTAAGGAAGATTTTCCAGGTCATAGGTATTTTCCCACGTGGGGATCCTTCTGGTCTGCATCTTTTTTACCTCTTTCAGACCCTCCCCCTCCTCTGTCTGTGCAACATAATCAGCTTTCTTAGCACATAAACCAATTACCTCCCTATCAATGTAGACCAACAGGGCACTGGAAGAGCATTAACCCACGATGAAGTTACTAATTGCATTAGTAGCTTTCTTGTTTTTCTTTATTAAAACCAGGCATATGTAGTTATGGTAAAGAATACTGAGGCTGAGGTCACTTGGTTTGTTTGGCGTGGAGGAGATGAGGGGAGACCTTATGGCAGTTAGTAGACTTCCTCACGAAGGGAAGTGCAGGGGCAGGACTGACCTCTTCTCTCTGGTCACCAGTGACAGGGCATGAGAGAACAGCATGAAGCTGTGTCAGGGGAGGGTTAACTTAGATATCAGGATAAGATTCTTCACCCAGAGGGTGGTTGGGCACTGGAACAGCTGCCCAGGGTCACAGCTCCAAGCCTGACAGAGCTCTCAGGCACATTGGTGTGATTCATGGGCTTGTCCAGGTTGTGGAAGAAGATGTTAAGCAGGACTGGCATTAAAACCAAGCTCTGGAGGACACCACTTGTGAGCAGCCACCAGCTGGAGGTAACTCCATTCCCACCACCCTCTGGGCCTGGCCATCCAGCCAGGTTTTCACCCAGGTTTTAATCCTTCCTTGAACCTAAATATCCAGGGTATGAAAGGATACAGAATATGCCCAAGTCACAGCTATAAACTTACTCTGAAATCTGTAGAAACAGTAGGAGCAGAACTGGATGCAAATATCTAGAAAATGTAATTGCCCTGCTTATCATTACATCTGTCTCTCCTAAACAGGAGTAGCATATTCATTTTGGACAAAGCACAGTAGCATTTTCCTGTGATCTTTTTGCACTGACAGCATCATGCAGGATTAATAACTCTCCATTTGTCTTCCTAGAATATTCTTACAGAACTGACT
>NW_008688231.1:1270-2185 GCF_000695815.1 Acanthisitta chloris
GCATTTATAACCTACATTTGGCCTCTTCCTTTCACATGAGAATCTTCACAACTTTAGGAGCAGATTTTCTAGTGTAATCAATGCTGATGGCATCCTATAAATCACATTAGCACAAAGAATTATTTTTCCAGGGACTGTAGTGCCTACTAGATGCCAGGAGAGTGTTTTTTCCCTTCTTAGTGTGTGATGCTGCTCAGGGCTGTGATCTCAAACCAAGAACATCCTAGAAAGTCACTCCATTCTCTGTCTACTGTAGAGACAGATTTCTGTTTATAATCCTGTTACACAAATAGGACCAAAATGGTCTTTTGAGGCATTTCTGGGCTCTCCTTTCTTATTACCAAACATTTCAGATTGTTTTGCTGGTACAAAATATGACTTTTACCCAACAGATTTAGGAAAGTCAAGCCATTTTGACATATCTGATAGCCTCTACTTGCCCTTCCCCTCCCATTTCAGTTTGCCACTGTCATTTAGGACACACTAAGAATTTCTTTACCTGTTGAATGGAAGCTGAGAAATAATCATTAGGGTATTTGCTATATTCTGCAGTTGCTACAACTGGAGTCCCACACCTTCCCCTTGTCAGGCTGGTACTGAATCCTGCCCTGAAGCAGATCATAATAGAAGTGATCTGAGGGTGACTGACATCAAATTCTGATGCTGTTGATAGCTGCCTATCAGAAAGAATACATCTTCAGAGTTCTAACATGACAATTAAGTGAAAATCATGCTGTTATACTGCTTTACAGTTATTTAGCCATTACCACTAAACCATGCTAAGGACCTGAATTCTGCAGGGATATACCTCCTGTTTGCACTGAGTGCTGTGCAGCTCTAGGCTGGTTACTTGTTCAGATATCGAATCACAGAATCCTAAAACCATCGAGGTTGAAAGAGACCTCTAAGATCATC
>NW_008688232.1:0-355 GCF_000695815.1 Acanthisitta chloris
GAGCACAGCCTGGTTGGGCGTGCGTTCCCCGCTGCCCCACAGAGCCGCACTGTGGTGGTGACCGGGGGCAGGAGGCGTCCTCGGGGGTTCTCTGCTGAAGTCCGTCCAGCGTCTCCTTGAGGCAAGACCTGGGGGAAAAAAATAGCTCTCGCAGGTTTGAAATCCGATTCCTGTGTTTGTAAGGGCAGTAAGCAATCTCCTTCCTCAGTCTGCCTTCCTGCCGTGCCTGAATTGATAAGCTTCTGTCCTGTCCCTCCTCACCTGTGTTCCCCAGCCTGGAAGAGTCCCTGGACTCGGTGCTGGTGAGGCCACACCTTGAGTACTGTGCTCAGTTCTGGGGCCTTCAGTTCAGAAA
>NW_008688232.1:732-14034 GCF_000695815.1 Acanthisitta chloris
GGCAGTAGGGTTGGTCACCTTTGAAGTCTCTTCCAACCAGGTTGATTCTATGATTGTAAACAGTTTGTTCTTTCCGTATTTGAAAGCAATTCCCTATGTAATCACCTTTCCCTTTTTTCTTTTCTAAGCTTCATTGCATCTTTTCTGAGATAATGGCCACGGGAAGGGCAAATATACAGTGCTGAAGCTGCAGATTGTGTGAGTGTGCTCTGAACCTCCAGTTCTGTGGTTTTTACATTTCCAGGCTGTTTGTTTTGGGTTTTTTTTTCTTTTGGGTTTTTTTTTTGGGTTTTTTTTTTTTGTTGTTGTTTTGGTTTTGGTTTTTTGTTTGGTTTTGTTGTTTTGATGGCTCTTCTTAACTGAGGAATTGCTTTTCATTTGTGTTGTTCCTCTCCCTGAATTAAGTACATGTGTATTTGTTATTCAGTAACGTGTTGAGTGCACATACCTTACAGTTGCTATGACAGAGGAGCTCTTCTGCTGTCACATTTCATACCAGGCCCTGTGAACTAGTCACAGTCAAGTCTTATAACTCTTGTTATATGTGTTCCATGATGACTTCCTAAAGTGTTCAGTAACTGGGTAAAAGCACAGATGTGGCATCATGCTTCTGTGTGAGTCTACCCTGTGTGTACAGGAAGAAGTGAAATCCCCTTGGTTTTATTTTTTTGGGTACATCTTGTGTTACATTTATAAACTTAGAGAATACAGTAAGAATCACTAAGAAACTCTTTTGTTTATTTCAGTTCCTTACCAACAGATTAAAAAAACTAAAGCAAGATGTCCTTTTTCCCCAAAATCTCTTTCCAATGTGAAGTTGAAGAGTATCTCACCAAAGTGTTCAGAAATAATGAGGTATGTGACATAGATACTAGTGATTATCAACAAATAATTATCTTTTGTGTAACTTTATTTGGATATGGGTTTCAATATATAAAATATGTTTTATATTTAAAACATAAAATTGATCTTTATGCCCATTGGTTCAAAGTAACTTTCAAGTATTTAAATTAAACTTAGCGTAAATCTGAGAATTTGGTTTTAGATCCCATTGAAGAATTGTCATTGATAATTAACCACTTATTATCCACATGATATTGACAGGAAATACTCCCTTTCCCCAGTGTAGAACCAAAACTACTATAGACAGTCTATTAATTCCTAATGCCAAACAATTAAAAAAAATTACTTTCATATATCAGTATGAGAGATATAAATTCATAGCTTTGAATCTACTCCTCCATTTCCTCAGGACTGTTCTTTGTACTCTGCCTCTAAGCTCACCAGCAGTAACTTTTGTGCTTGCTGGAGGGTGTTTACAATGATTTTGCTAATAGCAGCTATTTTTCCAACACGTGCTTTTTAAGAAATTTATAGGACTTGCAGTGGAATTAGGCATCCACACATAGACATTCCTCTCAATTGCGTAGGACACAAACATATTCCTCCATTTCTATGGAATGTTTGTTCAGTGGGGTTCTTTTGTACTAAGAGGCTGCTCTGTGAATCTCTTGAAAGTAAAATCTCTTCTTTCCCTTTCAGCTTATCACTGCTTTAGGTACACAGGAGGTGGAGAATAAATATCAGTCTTTGTTAAGTCATCTATCTCATCCACCAGGTTTTACAACTGTTAGAGTCAATACTCACTTGGCCTCAGTGAAACATGTGAAAAAAATGCTATTTGAAGAGATCCAGAAGGTTTGTGCAATTTCTTTGTTAACAACAAAAATAATAGGATATTTCATCATTTGCCTGATTATGAAAGCTTTTCATTACTGGAAACTATTCCATACCTTAATGCATGTCCACTACTATTAATGTTATGCAATCATATTGATTTCCTGTCAGCAGAACATGTTACATGAAAATTCATTGTCTAGCAGTATTCCTCATCTAATCCATCCGAGAAAGGCAGTAACAGAGGGAAAAAACAACCAATGCTTTTTTATGTGACAGATCCAGATCTTAGATAGGATTGAGGTACTACTGTGGTAAATACTGCAGAGATGTCAAATGTCTAGAGAAGATGGTAGAATGAGATAAAAGCTGTAGTTCAGTATGCTGTCTTCAGCATGTTTAGAACATTTTTATTTAAGATTAAAAGAGAATGCTTGTATATCTCATTGCAGAAACTGTTTAGGAAAGTGATACCACACAGCTGTGAGGTTAACTGTAAAACAGTTAACCTGCTTTTAATCTTTGTATCATTTTCTGATTTTTTGCTTACCTTGATTAAACATTTAGCTATCTGGTAATATGTAAGCCATTATGTTTAAGAAATACATTTTTTGAAACTGTGTCCTAGATCTCCACTCTGTCTAAAAAGATCCAGTTCTTCTTTAAGTAAATTATTAATGCTAGTGGGTGTACAGGGAGCTTTTGCATGACATGAGCCAAGACATTTCTGTGATGCAGAGGCAGTTGACAGTGTTCTGCTGGCTGGAATGGTAATGAGTTATGCTAATTTTAGCTTGATTGTAGAAATCTGGAAATGGGTATTGCAGTATGATATTTTGCTGCAAGGGAAAAGACTTAGCTGAAAACTGCCTTAAGACTGGCTTTTCACAAACTTTTTGTAATTTGAAGTGTTTCTGTATTAGGGAAACCACAAAATGTTTTTTAACTAAAGTATGGGCATGGATTTTTTTATTTCTTAAAATATTTGTCAGATGCAAAATGATTTATGGGTTTACATGCTTTAAGGTTATAATTTATAAGGCTCAGGAGAGAAGACACCATCTTTTTTAAATCCAGGAACTATTATAAAATGGCAAGCTGTCCCATTTTTACCACTGTATGCACAACTCAGCTCTCAGTACCCAAGCAAACTTAAGCTGACAAGAAAAATGAAAATTATTGCCAACCTGGAGTATTAAGACAAACAATACATGAATAGAATTAAGCAATGGTTTATAAATAATAACCTAAAAAAGGCAACACAGATTAGACCCAGCCTTCTGTGGTGGTGTTACTGTGTTCTGATGACAACTCGACACAACCTTTTTACAGAAGAAAGCAAAAACCAGTGGTAGGATTATGAGTGTCAGAACAGTCTCCCACCCCCTGAATTCAGTTCTCAGTTAGTACCTTTGTGGCCTTATTATTTCTTATTTTAATAAGTGCTTAGTCTTTTACACCAGTATTTTTAATACAGAGTGTCTCCTTACACACTATTTCCCAACCTCTCTTAAGTGTTTCTACTGCCTTGGTTTTTGTACTCTACACCTATAAAATATCAATGGAAAAGTAGTTTTCAGGAAAAGCAGTTTTCAGTCTAATTAAATATTTTAATATTAGGTTTATTAGTAGTGCTTAATAATCATGTTTTTTCAATGAAACAGCAATTTAAAGGACTACGTGTTCCAGTTCTTGAGCACCCAAAACTCCAGGACATCTTATTGATTCCTGTCATTGGACCCAGGTTTGAAATTTTAAGTCTTTGAACTTAAAATGTTGTAACACCACCTACTTCCAGATTTCTTGTTAAACAGTTGTGATAACTAACTAACTGAAGCACAACTTTATTTATTTTACGACCTAGTGGACAGTCCGTATACTAACCAGGTCAGAGTTTTAGTCCTTAAAAGATGTAAGAAAGCGTAAAAAAGAGTTCTCTCCTTATTTATGAGGCTAAATGTTTTATAGGGAAAATGTAACCTGGAAAGCCAGGTAGGTGGCAAACCTTTGTGGTGGAGCAAAGAACTATAGCTAAATGCAGACAGGACTTTTTTCCACTGGAAGGAATCAAGTGGAATCAAAAAGTACTCAGCAGTTGTTAAACACAAAAAATCACTGGCGTAGGAAGAGATAGAGGAATATTTCTCTTTCCAAGCATAATTTATTTGTATTCCTGTGTCAGGTTCATAATAGTAGCAGAATGTGCCAGAATCTGCATGATTTTGAGGATTGGTTTCCTTTCCTTTGAGTCCCTTGGGACTAAAATATTTCAAATGTAATGCATGATAGTTAACTTCTATTATCTGCTGGCAAAATCAGTATTTATGACCTTGACTTTACTTGAGGGGTATTTGGCTTTTTGTCAGTATCCGTTTCTTTTTTTAAACTGAACTACATTTTGTATTTCTAGACGAGATTTAAAAAAACATTCATCTGAGGTGATCGTTGGAGCCCAGTGTGGATATGCAGTACTTCGAGGAGCACATGTTTATGTCCCTGGAATCATATCTACCTCGAGATGTAAGAGTTCTCTAAATACACCCAGTTCTGTTGTAAAGAGGACAGGAGAAGGGTCATCCTTTGCTGACAATTTCCAGTAAATAGTGACACAAATTTTTTTTTCTATTCATAGCTGAAATTATTCTTATAGTTGTTATTTGTGGTAATTACATTCTTAAAAAGTCTTTCTGGCTTTTTTTTAGTTTTTTGTTGAGATTTTTGCTATATTTTGCTGTACTCGTAATAAATTATATGTCATTATTTCTCATTTAGCCAGTTTTAAGTGCCTTTTTCCATATGTAATTCCTAGCTGAAGTGTTAGTTCTCAATGATTCCAGTTTCTTGTTTTTGGTTCAAAAGGTTTTTCAGGAGCATTTTCAGAGTAAAACCTGGCTTTTAAGGGTATTACTGAATGCTGTAACTTTTAATATGGATGTTCAGTTGAATGAATTTACAGAAGTTTGCTGCTTTCCAGTCTTGTTAAAAAAAATAAAATAAATGGGATGCCACATCTGGATAGTGACCAGATGTGATTATTTACAAGATGCTCTTTCCAGATATGTTGTTTCTTCATTCAGTCACAAAGCCACTTAGCTTCATCATCCTGACAGATTTGGTTACAGGTCTAAAAAATGACATTTCCTTTTTTTAATCTATTGGCAATGAATTTGATATTGTTTGTGTATGAGGAATCTAGTAAAAACCTTTTTTCATTGATGAGAAAAGCTTCAATTTTAATGTCAGATTCTTCAGAAATGGAAATGATGTTTCAATGCCTGTGAGACGAGATAAAAAATCTGCATATACATGCTTTGTGTTCAGCAGCCCTATTGAGTTTTTATTTAAAGGTCAAATTAACTTTATGTAAAACCAGTATAATTTTGGATGACTCACCTTATTATTCTATTGTGATGAGACCTACTAATCATCATGGTTCTTATTATTAAACAAAGTGAGTCAGGAAAGCATTTATCTAGTCACTTCATTCCCTTTCAGGAAAAAGCCTTCGAGAAGTTTTAAGCATGTGCTTAAGTCCAATTCACTGAACAAGAATGTTTTTTGTATCTGGACTTGATAATGAAATAAGTATATTGCCCTAGCAGTTGTTGAAACTGCTTATTTAGACAACCTCATAAATATTCAAATCCTCTTTGAGTCAGCTAGTGATTTATCATAATTGCTGCATGTAATTATGCATGCAACATCAATTCAAAGAAAGGAAAGATACTACAAAACTTTAGGAACACTTCAGGGGAATTGCAGATAAGAAAATAAAATAAAAGGGCATGCTACCCACTTGATGCCAAATATAATAAGGCTCTATTAAGCACAGATGGTCTAACTAGGGAAAAAAGTAGTACAGCAAGAACACACATTTAATCACTGAACTTGCAGCCCAAATGAGTAAACTAATGATCAGGGGGCTTTAATTTAACTAATCCAGCTCTAAGCTTTATGTTTATGGAATGCCAGTGTAAGCTACAAAAACTTTAAGAACTGTATGCAGTACTAATGCATTTTGAAAGGACTATTGTCAGCAGAGAGTGAAATAAAATCATTTACATTTGAATACTGCAAAAAATCATGGGCAGATATGCTTGATGGATGAGTTAAATTGCTGCAAGTTATTGTTCAGTGAAGTTTAAGCAGACAACAACTGAGCTATCACATAATATTTTGTGTCACATTGTGTAAAAAGAAGCTATGTAAAAAAAAAAATTTTCAGTGGCTACCCAACAAATATTGCCATCTAAGAATTTCAAGGCATTTGTGCATAATCAGAAGGCCACTTGAAAATGGAAGAAAGGATTCCTGAGTACAATTCAAAGAATTCTTGGGAAGCTGAACTGTCGTTAGTCTTGTTATATCTTCTGGTTGCTCCAGTCTGTGAATCAGGTCAGAAATGTAATTTTGGAACATTGTGTATTGCTGTCAGAAGAGACCTTTATTTTTAAGACCTGTTATTTTTTGGCCAGTCAGAGCATAGAGCTTGCTCACTATTCTACAAAATCACCTCCAGTTTGGTGTATATTTAAATACTTTACTGATCTGGTTAAGACCAGGCTGGATGAGGCCTTGAGCAACCTGATTTAGTGAGGAGGTGTCCCTGCCCATGGCAGGGAGGAGGGGTACTAGGGGATCTGTAAGGTCCATTCCAACCCCTGAGTTCTATGATTCTATGGTGGGTTTAATTTGGAGATGTTAAACTCTTTAAGAGGATTATTGAGAACAGCAGTTGCCTTAGAGGGAAGAGAGCAAGACCAAAACAAGAATGTGTAATCACTTGCGTCAAAGCAATAGCTAGAGAAAAAGGATCTGTACCTATGTTCTACCTAGCTATTGAGCTAGGTAGTAAGGATATGTAGACAAATTTGACAAATTTAGCATTATTGCCTTTGTTTAATGAGTGTGACCTACTGTTGTTTGATGTACTTGTGTGCTTGGAGCGCACACAAGAGGACTGGACCCTGAAGAGTGTGCTTAGCACTTATGGGACCCTGCCATGATAAAATAAAGTGCAGATTTGTGTAGCCTCTTAGAAACCAAGGCACACTGATTTGAAACTTGGTGTCTCTCAGTAGCTCTAGACATTGTAGCCATCATTCACTGTGTAACATTTTCAAGCCTAATATCAGTTAGTCTTCTTTGACTACATTATGAAAGTTTAAAGATGGTATGATACAGGAGTTTAAGTGGTCTACTGAAGATCCTAAATTATTTGGTCTATGCTGTTCTGTTAAGTGTCATATTGATCTCAAACTTTTCGTTCTTCTTTGTGCAGTTATGAAAGCTGGAGATCTGGTCTCGGTGTATTCAGATATTGAAGGGAAATGTAAGAGAGGAGCCAAAGAGTTTGAAGGATTCAAAGTTTTTCTTGGAAACGGGATTTCAGAACTGAGTCGCAGTGAAATCTTTAGTTCAAGTGGCCCTTTGAAGTAAGTCCATAGTAACTGCAATCTACCCCTACAAATTTGCAAAGGGAAGGAAGAAGATGGGGAAAACATTTGCAATGTCCTGTATCCTATGTGGAACCAGAAGGAATGGCTTTGACCGAGACCTGTTGGGATTTCCAGTATTTATTGGGAAACCTTTAGTTTCACAATGGTATCCAGATACCAGTTTACTTGAGAGGTAGGAGGAAATAAGTGGGAGCCTTTTCATAATTTGTGTTTAGCATATGACTTAAATAATATAGAAAAATGTTCTCACTGTGGCAAAATTGCATTTTGGTAAACTGTTCTCTACCACTTGCCTGTTGGATGGAACACAAGTGCAGCCTTGTCAGCTTCTCAATCTCTTAAAAATATCTGTTGGGACTTTTTTTTTTAATGAGACAGGGGACAGAGCGTAAGGTCAGATATCTTAAAAATTTATTAGGATTTACCAAGGTTGTTACCTATTTCAAGATTGCTTCTTTTTCTGTTTTGTTGCTGAAGCATATGTTTTATTCCTGTCCTGTCATCTAAGACACATGTAATAAGTAGTGTAGAAGAGCATGGACATCAAATTAATGAGTGACACTTTATATCCTGAGAACAAACTGCAAAAAATCTAGTGAAAAAGATTACATTGTCAGAGGATTTCTGATTTATGAGAGCTTAAATATAGTAGAAGTAGTGGTAGGATGTGCCTGTTAAGTTGGTGACATGGAGTAGCAGTATGTAATACTAAATCTCATGTCTGCAAGTTTCCTTTCTCATTTCCTACATTCTTCTTGGACTATGCAGTGCAAAATAATACTCCTCTTCAGTCATATATTATTTTCAGGTTGAGTATTGCTTTTTCTTGGTTTTTTGGTTATTGTTATCCATTTTCTGGAATGTTTGTTTTTCATCTATATTTAAAATTTTTAGGTTACTTGTAAGTTCAACCCTTTGCTTTGCAGGCAAATCAATGTTCCTGTAAGGTTTTTCGTATAGGACGGGTTCAAACGGAAGGAGGGGAAGTTTAGCTTAGATATTAGAAAAAGGTTTTTGGCTGTAAGAGTGGTGAGACACTGGCACAGGTTGCCCAGGGAAGTGGGGGTTGTCCCAACCCTGGCAGTGTTCAAGGCCAGGCTGGATGAGCCTTGAGCAACCTGATCTAGTGGGAGGTGTCTCTGCCCATGGCAGGCGGTTTAGACTAGATGATCTGTGAGGTCCATTCCAACATCTAAAATTCTATGATTCTATGATGGTTCTATGATTTCTGTAGTTATTTGACTGAAATGTCAGACAGTTTAGGAAATGGAGGAAAATCAAAGTAGGAAATGATATGCCAGGGCCCTGATGCATACATGACCAGGTAAAAGCAGTTATGGATTAAAGTTAACGTAGTTAAATCTGCTCTTAAGCATTTTTTTACAGTATCAGGGCTTGGACTAGATCTTGATTTGTCCTGTGTACAAGAACTTAAATTTGCTTTATGCAATTATACAGCTGGTTCCAGTTTATAATGTAGTACACTTTTTGTCATGGGTTACTCATCTTAATGATGTCATTTTAAAGAATATCAGAGTACAAAATTCTAAAAGTAGTTGTCTTGGTTGATTTATAAGTTCTTTCGATTTTGTGAGATTGTTGTTTCAAGCTGCTATTTGTAAGCATAATGATTTTAATTGAATACTGTTAGAATTTATAAAACTGAGTAGCTGAAAATATTTTTTCGTGTTTTTCAGAGGGTTGGGCGTAAGGATGATAGAGCCAGTCTACCTTAGTCCTTCATTTGACAACGTGCTCCCTAGTCATTTGTTTTTACAGGTATGTTATAGAAAAGTCTGTACTATTTACAGAATGATGAATATTCTTTAAACACACATTAATACTTTATATATTCATTGTGCATTATAGCACCTAATTCAGTCTTTGGATTTAAGGAAAACAAAGCATTTGGAATTAAGTCAGTAGCTACATGTAGGTGTTTTAATCATGCTGTGTCTGAGATATGATAAAGGATTTCAAAGTGACTTAAGAGATACTTAAAAATGTAGAGATTCTTTTTGCACAGCTGCTCTGCAAGAAATGCTAGTTTTTGGAATCTGCCTATGGACTCTGGAATATGAGCCTCTTTCAGGGTACATAATTCTGTAGATGGTCAGGAAAATCTCCAAATATTAGATTGAATTGAAGCTGTTGTTTAAGTGCTAAAGACAAGTTAAAGAGGTTTCTGTATCTTTGTTTTGAGCTAGGAGAATATTTCTGTACTGTCTAAGATGCAATACTGTGCATAATTGTTGCATGTTATGTCTCTTCAGTGCAGTTGTTCTGTTTATACAATTAATAGTGCAGTTCAGCTTCTTGGTACTTGAATTCAGCAAGAATAAACTCTGCCTATTGATCATACTGTACATTACTGCACTGTCCCAGTATTTTGATACAGCAAATGTTCCAATAACAGGTTAGCATAAAATATTTGTAATAGACAGAGCTTCTCTGTGTCTGAGACAGCACGAGCTTATTTTATTTTGAGTTACAGCACTGTAGTCTCTGTAGTCCTGAACTTTTACACTTCAGTCATAGACACTTGTATATAGCTTTAAATAAAAAGGTGTTCACTGGAGACTTCTGACCTTTACTGTACCTTTTATTTAATACAAACAGTTCATTTTCTGTTAAAGAACTGAGAGGAGTATCATAGGTACCTTCACTGCTGAATGCATTCTTTTTTTCCAATGAATTTGTCATTCCTTAATAAAAGAATTGATGCAGGGTATAAGGTTTGAATTCTCTGATGTTTGTTTTGATGATAGAATTTACCTTCTGTGGTTGTGAGCCATATTTTAAACCCTCAACCAGGAGAGAAAATTTTGGATATGTGTGCTGCACCTGGAGGAAAAACAACACATCTTGCAACATTAATGCACGACCAGGTAAGAGAAATCATCGAACAGTTTCTGTCTCAGTGAAGGAAGTCTGACCACTGTTTATTTGTGCAGCTCCCTCTGCTTAGCTGTCAGAATGCACAGATAGTTTACAACAGCAAACCATATTTTGATGTTCTGCTTACCAATATATTTTGCTACACACCAGAGCTACTGAAATGGGCACAGTCTTTATCACATAGCCACCATCACATTTAAAACCTCATTTGCTACAAATTGACCTGTTGAAATATATTTGATTTCACTACTTAAATGTTCCTGATTTATTTGTAATGAAAAATTTAAACCATGCAAGGCAAAGTTATGCAGGAATATGCTGGATTCATGAAACTGAGATACGTGTAATTGTATCTCAGTGTGCCAAGGACGTGCACAACTCTGTACCAAAACACGTTGAAAAGTTCCTAATTCAGTTAACTTTCTTAGTAAAAATGACCTATTATGCATACAGATATGATCTTAGACTGAATTTGTAGTCTGAATTTGTCGTTCTAAGGTAGAATGTCACAAATCCAAAACTATCTCATGAGGAAGTAATAAAAATGAGAAGAAAAAATGTATAGAGAAAGACAAAGAAAAATAGCACATAAACAAAAATGAATGTGGATATAGGAATAAAAATATGCATATTAAATTGCCATATGCATAGTGAAATACAGAACTGCAGGTTACTCTTTTTCCTAGCAGAGGGGGGAAAAACATGTAATGTTTCCTCTAGAAATCCTGTAAGGCATTATTATTTTCATTGGAATAGAGTTGCTTTGCATATATCAGGTTATTTAGAAGTCTTGCAGTTACAGTGTGCAGTACTTTGACAGTTGCCTGTGCCTTAGTGGCAAGGTACAGTATGTAATGATGTCAATGTATTTAGAAAAGACATGTATTCAGTTGTGGTGGTTTGCTTATTGGAGTGTTTCTTCCCTCAGTGGCAAGGTACAGTATGTAATGATGTCAATGTATTTAGAAAAGACATGTATTCAGTTGTGGTGGTTTGCTTATTGGAGTGTTTCTTCCCTCAGTGTGGAACATTTGCAGAAGGCATATTAAACATGCATTAGACAGTCATTAGACATTTATTAGATACATTTATAAAGCTTCCAGTAAAGAATTTCACGGTGATAAGTAAAGAAAATCTTTAAATCATATATTTCTGTCTTGGATTCATTTACATCCATACGTTTTCCATCTTTGTAGAACTGTTTTTCCTTAGTCACTTTACACATTTTGATTGTGCTTACCTCCAGCTACAGTGGTAAAGGTTAAGGATACAGATGTTGAATATTTATCTGAATTGATTTTCCTTTTTTGAGTGTATAATTTTAATTTAAGATATGGAAAGACATGGATATGGAAAAAAACCCACTGCTTTGGGGGTTTTAAGTGCCATTCACAGATTTCCCATACTAAATTTCCATAGGCAGTGTATTAAATCATTTACATTTCAGAATATTTCAATCAACCTTACTTCTTTGTGGTATAATTGCAAACATAAGTATCTTGTTTTTAGATGAGCTAGTTTAGATGTAAATCTCTCTGTAATATTAAGAGCTTTTAAACAGGCATTGGGAACAGTTAAAGCTTGAGAATTTATTATTATTTGTATTCCAGACCAGACCACTGTTTCTTCCAGCTGTCTTTCAGGTAGTTGTTATGGCAGTGGCTGGCACAGCCTAGACAGGGATGAAGTGTTGTCTTCCAGCTTGGTTTTTTTTCTGACAGTCTCTCAAGACGCAGCCAGAGAATCATGGTCAATAGTTCTTATGTCCAGACAGAAGCCAGTGATGAGTGCTGTTGCTCAGGGGTCTGTCTTGGGTCCAGTGCTCTTTATTATCTTTGTCGATGACAGACAGTGAGGTCAAGTGCACCCTGAGCAAGTTTGCAGATGGCACCAAGCTGAATGGTTGCACACCTGATGGACTGGATGCCATCCAGAGGGACCTGGACAAGCCTGAGAAGTGGGCCCAAGGGAACCTCCTGAGATTCAACTAGTCCAAGTACAGGGTCCTGCATCTGGGTCCAGGCAATCTCAGACATGAGTACAGACTTGAAGAACTATGCATTGAGAGCAGCCCTGCTGGGTAGGACTTGGGAGTGTTGTTAGATGAGTTGTCCAGACATGTGCACTCACAGCCCAGAAAGCCAATTGTATCCTGGGCTACATCCAAAGGAGTGTGAGCAGCAGGTCGAGGGAGGTGATTCTGCCCCTCTACTCTGCTCTCGTGAGACCCACCTGGAGTGTTGTATCCAGCTCTGGGGTCCTCAGCACAGGAAGTACATGGACCTGTTAGAGCAGGTCCAGGGGAGGCCGGGACGATGCTCAGAGGGCTAGAGCAGCTCTGCTGTGAAGACAGGCTGAGAGAGTTGGACCTGTTCAGCCTGGAGAAGCAAAGGCTCTGGAGAGACCTCATTGTGGCCTTCCAGTACTTGAAGGGGGCTTCTAAAAAAACCTGATTTTTATTTTTATTTTTCACACTATTTTAGTCATATTGCCCTTCCATAAGCCTCTAGAGAGCCATCACCAAGTAGCAAAAAGTTGTCTTGTTTTCTCAGCAGGTACTATTTGCTGTATCAAGTCTAGGAGAGGTTTTTTGTCTTCTTTTTTTTTTTTTTTTTTTTTTTTTTTATTTTTAAGATAGTGTTACTGTTCTGGATTTTACTGATGCTGCTGTTTATTTTCCTTTGTGTTCACAGATTTCATGTAGCAGTTAGTGGTGTGTGTCTGTTTTGATTTATCTTGGGAGAGGAAAAGAGAAATCTTACTCTTACGTACAGGAAGTAATATGTAATTGTGATTTCCCCTCCACACCTCTAAATTTATTCTAGTATTTACACTGTATCCCAAAGTAACTTGAGTGACAACAACTGCAAGTGTGACAGTATGTTATGATTCTGAGCAAGTGAGAGGCATGGCTGTGGGCCTAATTTCCTCAGGACTGAGCTGTGTGTGATCCTGTTTGCTACCATCTCCACGAAAATTTAACACTGTTGACCTATTTTACCATGTATTTGAGGCTTCTACCCTTTCAAATTATTACCTTTTTACCTTAGGGCCCAGTAAAACAGTTCAAAACAAACAAAAAGAAACAAACCAAAAACCCACTTGCTACAAGTCAGACATTATAGGGTCCCTTAGAGACCCTAGTGCCTAGAGCAGCTAGTGCCAGTCATAAGGGACACAGCTTCAGACCTAATGCAGGTATCACAGAAAATAGGGGCAGACAAGGACTGTGGGAGTGTGGATTTAAGAGTAAAATGATTCTGTAGGG
>NW_008688232.1:14065-22500 GCF_000695815.1 Acanthisitta chloris
CACTGCTTATGGGTGGGGAAAGGAAATCAGAAAATGCACATCCATTTAATCCCTATGCTTTTGATGAAGACTTTGGGGTTTTTCTTTCAGGGTGAAGTAATAGCCATGGACAAGATAGCTAACAAGGTCAAAAAAATCCAGCAGAATGCTGAATTGCTGCAGTTGAATTGCATTAAGGCCTTTTGCTATGATGGAACAAAGGCCCTTTCAGTTGAGAAGAGCGAGGGTGAACAAGGTAAAATACACAATTTGGTCAGTACTAGCTTTTAGAAGAAAACAGTAATGTTTTGCACTAATAATATTAAACCTGCCACAGGTCTACAAGCTCTTAAAATCTTGGCAGATACCTAAGTTACTTCAGCAGCCCTTTTATTTTCAACTCTTTTGTGATTATCATCTTCTCTATGAAGCAAATACAAAAGTCAAATTATCTGTCCTTATCACAACCTAATGTGCTCAGAGGAAATGCATTCCTTTCCCAGATAATATCAAAGACTGAAGAAGCCTTAAAGCTTATTTCATGATCACATTTAACCCCATACTCTGAATTGTCTGACCTAGTCTGAGAAAAAACTCATTTTTGCAGATTTGCTTGGCTTTTCTGTCTCATAATCCTCATCAGTAAAATGGGGTTATTAATACGTAACTCCCAGGAGTGCTGCAAAGTTTAGTTCAGTGATGTTTGTTCAGCTGTTCAGGGGAAAGTTACATACAAGCACAGTGTATTATTTTAAGTTCATTTCATTTGCTTTTCTGAAGTGCTGCAGTTATGATATTGGTTCTGTTCCATGCTGGGATGATTTAAATGGTATCTGCTGTCCTGATTATTTTTAGTTTGTTGTGCAAAGTATGCTGTTCTTTCTCACTCTATTTTATCTCAGTCACTGGTTAGACTAAGTAGGAATCAGGTTGCATAATTCACCTTCTTTGTCCCTATGCCTTGCAGTTATTCCTGCTTTGGAGGAACAAAAGTACTTTTTTAGTAGTATTTTTATGAACATTAAATACTGTAGGTGGTATAGAGCAATTAATTACACAGGTGAACAAGAGCTAGCTGTAATACTGAAATCATGAAGGCTTTTCTGTACATCCCTTCAAGTAAGACATGACATATTTTGAACATTTTATTAATGGATCAGAGGTAGATAAATCAGATTGACTCATTTCATAGTGCTGGAACAAGCTAGGCAGCAGTAGTATGATAGTACAAGGATGGTAGCAGTAGTACCTGGTGATGCTGAGATGGACAGTCTCTAGCACTGAGGAGATAGAAACTTTTGGGCTGTTGTGCCAGTGGGGCTCAGGTTAAAGGATTTGTTCATCCATATTCCCTTATCATCCAGGTAATTGTAGGAAGTTGTTAATTGTTTACTGAATTGTTCTGCTGTGGAGGCATCATGTGTCACACATTAGAACTTGTAATAGTTCATGCTGTTATGAAGTGTTTTAGTTTCTACAGATATCCATCACAGGAAGCAGTTATTTTACAGACAATCCAGTTATTATTTAAGGCAGTCTTAACAATTAACTACACGTTTCTCTCAGTAAAGGTTTGCACATTTCAGTTTCAGTTATGACCTGAGTGTGGTTCATTACAGCCTGTATATACAACTCTGTGCCCAGCACCTCTGACCAATCATACTTCAGCATTTTTGTTGGATTGCTTTTACATTTTACTTTCAAATCATTAAATTAAGTTTAAATATATTATTGCTTAAAGGGATCATTTTTGAGCTTACAGAACTAAAACTGTTTGGTTTTCTGGGATATGAAAAACACTACCAGCAGTGCTGAGACTTGCCTCTAGCTGAGTCTGCTTTTGCAGACACTGTCGACTGCACACAGATGTTTTATGCCAAAGATGCAGTTACAGCTTGTCCTTACCTATGGTGAAGTCTCAAGGAAAGAAACAGCCACATTTTATATTACTAACTGCTTTTTACAGAAGGGCCTCCATTCTTACCAGAGTCATTTGATCGAATTCTTCTTGATGCTCCATGTAGTGGGATGGGACAGAGACCAAACATGGCTTATTCTTCAACTTTAAAGGAAGTGACCTCTTACCAGCCACTGCAGCGCAAGCTTTTCACTGTGGTATGTGTTAAAGATCAAGTAAATAAATTAAATTGAACACGAATGCTTTTGCATTTAGGAAGTGTTAGGATCAGTTAACCTCTCAGCTCCACCATATCTGTTGCTAGGTGAAGTCAGTTCACTGGAACATGGAAAAGGTATGTGTAAATAAAAACCTTTGATATGGTTTTTTTATTCCCTCAGTTTCATCGGTTTTAGTTTATGATATTGGCAAGGGTCTAAGTCACAGAGCAGGTGACTTAGGAGCATGCTGAGAACTGTGCATGGGCTGATGCTGAAAGATAAGATTTCATGAGATTTCTCTAAATCTGAATGAAACACATTCAGAATGAATGACAGATTAAAAAGCAGCATAGGTACAACGTCCGTGCCAAATATGTGGAAACAGTTGACATCTGATATCACTGATAAAAGTGTTGTCTATCTGTGGTTGGCAGCAGGTGGAGAAAACAGACCTAATCTGTCTCAGATACACAGAGCTGTACAAATAACAAATCTTACCAGGTGAATCATCTCAATGGCATTAATAAACTGCATAAGCCATAATGCCTGTTTGGAAAGAAGAATATTTCTAATCCAGGGGATCCTTTACTGTATTCCCTGAGAAGAATTAGCATCCTAATGCCTAACTTAGATTTGAGTTTAAGTGCTTATTTAAAAATAAGCTGAACTATTGTTTATTTCTCCCTGCAGGCAGTGAAATTGCTGAAGCCAGGAGGTGTTTTAGTATATAGTACATGTACAATTACACTTTCTGAAAACGAGGAGCAAGTTGCCTGGGCCCTGGAAACTTTTCCATGCCTCCAGCTTCATCCACAGGTAATAGTATTTTTAGGGTACTTCACATGATCTAGTGAGCTTGTTTTGGAACTGTTAAGTCCCACACTGCATTTACTACCAATAAATCTTTCACTGTGGATAGTTTTAACTGCTGTGGATAAAAACAACACAAGGATTTCTGAGGCTTTTATAAAATCTGTTTTTGTGTTTAATCGAGCTTCATTTAGGGATCTTCAAGTAATTTGCCACTGTGTATTGTGGCTATTTTGATTTGCACAACAACCACTTAAAACACAAAAGAGAGTTCAAACAGGTTGAAATTTCTCTTGCAATTGTTCTTTAATACATGTGTTTTATTCTCTTCTTTTGCACATTCACAGGAGAGGTCAAAATGCTTTTATTAATGACAATGAAGTAGTGAAGACTTGCATAAAAGATGGGACATAAATGAAAATAACCTTGTGTTTTGAGGAAAGAGGATTTTATATGTACGGGAACTATTTTTGCCTTACTTGAAGGAATGAGGGAACAAACTTATTTCAGGCTCAGTGTCCCAAGAATGTACCTTGTCTTTTTTGGAGTCAGTGTCTACCATTAAGATGTCTGGGAGGAGGTAATATATAGGGAGATACTAGAATTTTATATCTATACTGCATACAGTTCAAAAATATGTTACCATTATTAGTGCCTCAAGGGCGTTTATCATCAGACTGTATACATCCCTCTTCCTCTTTGGTGATGTGATGAGCTGGGTGAGTTAGTTGTTTATCATCATGGCTTTGAGGAAAAGTCTAACTGATACCTGTTTAGCTTACTTATACATTCTGTGATGGCTTGTATGAATCTTTTAACTGAAATTAAAAAATTGTGTATAATGAGGAATTATATGAAGACTGGTAAAGATTTAACAGAACTGAAGCTTTTCTTCAGAGATTTGTATGTTCTGTTCTTCTATCTGCTTTTTCACCATCCATTTACGAGGAATTTTTCAGTTCCAACTGTTTCAACAGATTATACATTTTACCTAACAGCTTAAATATTGTCCTTGATAGAATGACAAAGCAAAACACAAGTCCTATTAACTCAAATTCAAGAAGAATTCTGGTTTAATAGACTTTCACTCACCAGTAATATCACTCTTAAATAAAGCACTATTTTTCACACAGAAATGCCATGTCTGTAAAAATTGATATTTTCTGTATAGTATATTTTAAATGAGATGACACTTAATTGCTTACAGATGGTTTGTAGTACCTAATAACGGAGTCTAGGGTTGACTTATCTCATGTTCCTGTATGTGTTTATATCCCATCTTCTTTAGTATCTCAGTGGACACCTCTTTACATACCCAGTCCACTGTTTTCCACTTCTCAGTTTGGCAACAGTTCCTGGAATGATGTTTGTTTAGCTGGGTAAGGAAAAAACAGGTGATTGTTCTGATAGGTGGAGGTTGTTGCATGGCAGCTGATCCTGTGTGCAGACTTATTTCCTCTTAGGGCTTTATACAAGAGATACTGTAGATCAGCTTAAATGCAGTAACTTAACTGGAAGGAAAAATGAAAAGGTAGAGGAAAACACTGGTCTATCTTTGAGCAGGTTGCTTGAACCTGTGTAATACTGTTTTCCCTTAGACTTCTACCTTTCCATCCTTCTGTTACATTGCTTCAAGCTGCTACCCTTTTCTCCCTTTGTGTGTTATTTTTCTCTCAATTTGCAATGAACACCTCTTTTTGTCTTTTACCTGAAAAGCACTGAAATCCTGCTGAGCAAAAGGAAGAATAGAATTGGGCTGTAACCTCTTGGTTGCCCAGCTTTACAGCACACAGGACGTGGTAACACTCATCATGTGCTGACTGGGTGAGCTCATGTGTTAGCAAAGTGTGATGGCTGAAAAAATGCTCTGCTGTAGGCTGCATTATAGACTACATTAGACTAGATTGACAAAGGAGATCTATTTCTGATATTGCAGTGCCAACTTTTGCACATTTTGTTCTGTCTCCTTACTGAATGCATTGAAAGAACAATCCAGCTAAGAATTAGATTTTTTCCAGGAATCAATGTATTAAATAAAAAGCAGTCAAGGCTACCCACAAGAAATGCTAAGAAAAGGACTGTGATTTTAAGCCCTTCTCTTCAAGAATTTGATGCCAAATGTCATCTTCTGAATTCAGATACCTAAGTGTTCCTTTCTTTCTCTGCCTCATAGACATACACGCGTAACAGTAGTCCCATTTACCAGCTAGTCTTATTACATTACATAGAAAATTGAAGTTCCGATTTTTCTGCTGCATCATCTGCCAAAATGATGCCTCTTCAGGCAGTAAAATATTCCAGACTGGAGCTTCCGTCTCTCCAATTGAAATTTTTCGTGTTAAGAATCCTGGTAGTTCTACTACCAATTCTGAGTATATTAGTAACAGACAATCACTCTTTTTTACTTAATTCATAGCTATTAGCCAGTACACAGAAGTGCTGCATCATTTACAAGTGGCAACCTACAACCTTCAGACCTGCACATTAGCTGGTGCTAACAGCTTTCTTGTGATGTTTCAGTCCTTTGAGTGATGAATTGAACCCATCCTCAACAAGTGCTCTAAACTGCTGGGCTAAAGCAGATAAGGGGCATCACCACCTCCTCAAGGTACTTGGAACCTTGTATTATGTTTGTGTGATATTGGCCAGATGAAGGCAAGAAAAGGCCACGTAGGTTCTGAATCCCCCAGAGTGAATGATGCAAACCTAGCTTGTCCATGTTAACTGTTAAGTAGCTGTGCATATATTCAGCAGAATGCATTTAAGGCATTTAAAAACTTTACAGATGGGATACTTTGCTTTTCTTTATTACTTGAACAGGAACCTCACATTGGAGGAGAAGGCATGAAGGGAGCTGGACTGTCACTTGACCAGTTGAAGCTGTTGCAGAGATTTGATCCATCTGCTGTGACGTTGCAAGGAATGGATATTAATTCTTTGCAAGATTCCAGAGAAGATGATCTGATTTCATTGGCAAACAAGGACTGTATAGGATTTTTCATTGCAAAATTTATTAAATCGAACAGTAAATAAGGATTTAGGAATGCAACCTGAAAAAACACCTAGCGAGCCTGAGAACAGTTGAGACCTGAAGTGTGTTTCTTCCTGCTGCAATGTTGCCAAGCCAACGGGGCTGACGGCAGGGTTGCTATGGCAGCACTGAAATCTGCCAGCTGTTCTGATGGGAAAGAGCCACAGGTTGCAGCAAGAAAGTCATGGCTGGGGGAAGGGGAGTATCATTTTTAAGTCTTCCTTTGCTTTTGTATTTACAGCAGGACAGTGCCTGAATGACAAATAAGTTCACTCATACTGTTGTCTCTTTCCCATTTAAGTCACTTATCTGGTACAGCAAGCAAGGGATTGGGATGTAAGCTACTTTATGAAATGCAAACATAAATAAAATAGGTGGGAACTATTATAATGAATTTTGGGAAGGGTAGTTTCTATGGAGGTTTAACCAATAATTAAAGTTTCATGAAATAGTGCTTCACAAAACACTGTACCATGTTACAAAGAACTGTTTTATAAATTGATACTTAGAACCTCATTTCTCTTTTATTTTAATACAAGCAAGATTCTCTGTACACATAGTATATACACAAAATACGATTAGGCTTTGTAGCATGTCTTTTATAGCAGCATGAATATATTAAACCATCTCACTCTGGGAATGTAAATAAATATTGTTTCAACATCAAACTTCCCATGCATAAACTGTATTGGTTCTGAAATAGCCTATTGGACTGGCTGACAAGTGACAATTTTAAAATCAAACATTTGCAACAGAAGGGGCTACAGTTGTGATTAATATATCAAAAGACAGAAAACAATGCATAATACCATCTGACATGTTGCAAATCACCTTTCAAACAACTAAGAATATTAACTTTATTGGTTAGAAAGCATCACCAGCTAAAAATCATGAAAATTGAAACTGGGGAAGCATGCTAATGAGAACTGCCTTAATACACTGCTCAGCATTTTAATAATATAAATTTCTTAAAGATGTTATAAGTATTTCAAAATTCTGCTTCAGTTCCAGTTTGAACAATATTCTCTTTCCTCAGTCATGCTGGAACTGACAATAGCATTAAAATTAGAGGGAAAGGTGAGTACAATTCAAAAATGTAAACTGACATCTGTGTGTGTTTGGTTTTTCCTCTCATCAGTTTCCAGTTTTAAAAAGCATTATCTGAAAAATGTCTGTCTTTTCACTCCTAACTATTTGGTTGGATTAAAAAGAGCAAGAGTTATTTTATCATTTGTCTTTCTGCTGTCAGAAGTGCTTTTTTATTTGCTTGCAATCAAAACAGTTTATACAATTCTGTTTCTCAGTAGTCTGTTTTTACTTCCATTTTCTATAAATGTTTTGATACCATATGTTTTCTACCGTTCTTAAAGAAAAAATCTCTTCCGTTCTCCCAGGGTTGACTAGTCCATCCTCTGTGAGACCTATCCTGGCAGGATGGGAGGATGGAATTCTTGTGTACTACTTCTCTACTTTAGCTGGCCACTCCTTGCCATTAACTACATGTCTAATGAAGATTTAAAGTAATTTGGTTTCATCAGTAGTAGGTGAGATATCCTATGTAGAATCATGAAGCTCCTGCTCTAAATTATAGTCTTTTTAGTCTAAATATGGCTAAAGTAATTACATGGTAACAAAAGGGATTAATCTTTTATTTTAAGTACGTATTGAAATCTTTAACTCAGTGCTAGTAAAAAAGCATTTCCTTTTTTTGCAGAATATATAAATTTTGTAAACATTAATCAGCACACATAGACTATATACTGAAATTTGTGTATGCATATAAAATAAGGAACTTTGCCTCCAGTTTCAGTAGTAGGATTTGTGCAATGCTGAACTCGAAGGAATTAAGATTGCTGAATTTTAAGTGGAAGATTTGTTGAGACTTTCCCAGATTTCTTGAGTTTGGGATGCTTAACAGGCTTTTCAAGATGGTGACCGCACTTGATTTTATGAGAAGTTTCTTGGGGGTGGGAAGAAAAAGTAACTAACTTGTACTTGATTCCAGTGTAATTGCAGACCAGACTTCACCTGAAAAAACTTACTGATGCATGAACTTTAGCTACTAGGGTTGTTTCTGCGAAAGTCAACTCGTAGATTTCAAAGAGCACTTAGCATATTGAAGGGATAAGACTCAGCTGTTTTCCCTAGGCTTCTCTCTCTGTTGGTAACTGGGGAGAGACTTCATCAGGCAGTTCAGAACAGAAACTCAATCAAGATGCTCCAAATCAATCTGTGAAGGAACCCGCATCCTTTCTCTGACTACAAGTCTGGCCAAGTTAGATGACTAATGTTGAATGGATGCTCTTTTTTTTCCCTTTTCTTTTCCAATCTTACTGTAACTTTAACTACAAGAGTAGGAATACTTTCTCATTGACACAATTCTGATGAATGGTGTGTGTCTATATATATTTTAAATACATAATAGGATTACTTTCCTCTTAAGACTCTTTACACACTGAATCATTGTACTTCAGTGCTTAGTGCTGAAGCACAATTG
>NW_008688233.1:0-536 GCF_000695815.1 Acanthisitta chloris
TTTTGGGGGTTGAGGTCTCTCTGAGGGATTGGGGGTGGATTTTTTGGGGTTAGGGTCCCCCTGAGGGGTTGGGGGTGTTGGTTTGAGGTGTTGGGTTCCCCTGAGGGGTTGGCAGGTGGTGGTTTGGGTCCCCCTGAGTGATTCTGGGTGATGATTTTGGGCTGTTGGATCCCCCTGAGTGGTTTTGGGTGATGATTTTGGGGTGTTGGATCCCCCTGTGCTGTTCAGGGTGATGATTTTGGGGTGTTGGATCCCCCTGTGCTGTTCAGGGTGATGATTTTGGGGTGTTGGATCCCCCTGTGCTGTTCAGGGTGGTGATTTTGGGGTGTTGGATCCCCCTGAGTGGTTTTGGGTGATGATTTTGGGGTGTTGGTTCCCCCTGTGCTGTTCAGGGTGGTGATTTTGGGGTGTTGGGTCCCCCTGAGGGGTTTGAGGTGAAGATTTTGGGGTGTTGGATCCCCCTGTGCTGTTCTGGGTGGTGATTTTGGGGTGTTGGATCCCCCTGAGGTGTTTGAGGTGATGATTTTGGGGTGTTG
>NW_008688234.1:0-9048 GCF_000695815.1 Acanthisitta chloris
CGGCTCCCCACCAGCGCAGCGGGACGGATCGCTGCCGAGGGGACCCCGGCGCTGCCCGGGAGGTGGAGCGCGGGTGGCACACAAGCCCCCACAGCCTCTCCCCCGCGGCAGCCCCAGCGAGGGGCTCGCTGTCCGTTCGGCCCTTCCCAAGCACCTGCGGGGAAATGCCGTGTGCACCAGGGATACGCGCCCCGGGGAGCGCCCCGGGAAAAGGGAGGGACGGGGAACGAGCCCCTGAAAGCACAGTGGATGCTTCCCCTGGGCCATACAGCCGTGAATAGCAACTCCTGTGTGACAGCCGGCACCGGGCAAGAGTTACATTGGTTACTGGAAGAAAACATGACCACGAATCGTTTTAAGTCACAGCTCCCAGACACCGTGATCTAATCCGACAAGGCCTGTTTTAGGTTACAATGTGTTGCTGTGATGGGACATGAAAGCGTGTGCATTGACCTTTGTGACTAAAAATAGCACCCATCCCACTTTTGCCACTAATGACTCTGACCATGTCCCTTCAAGTTAAGATACATGGGCATCTTTTTCTTTTCAAGGGAAATAAGGAGTAACAGTTTTGCCAAGCTCTACAGGAAGACAAGGTAGCTTTGTAATATTATTTTAAGGTTAAGAAAACCCCACGGGGCTGAATAAAGGTGAAATTACTTCAGTAATTGTGGTTTATCTACTTTTAACCTCTGTGGTTCAGAGTTCACTAGCTCTTATCAAATGGCCTGAAGCAACAAACAGGTGAGTCTATACTACTCTGCTGTTTATTAGAGCAGCACTGCACTTCCTCTCCTAGTGCAAATGGAAGGATTCAAAGTCATATTGATTTACTCAGCACAATATCAAGCTTTTTAAAGTTGCTGTATCTCACCATTGGCAGGAATATGTTTATTTCCCCTCAGGTGTATTTATGACTAGTAAAGACACCAGTGGAGTGCAATTTACAACACAGCATCACAAGCTGCTGTTCAAAATAGCACAAGAGCAATCTACAAGCAATACCATTCCTCCAGATAGATGATTCTACTCCAGCTGCAGAGAAGTCTCAATGCCCTGACATGGCAAACTATCCCTACATACAAGGTACCAAAGAGCACACAAATCTAACGAAGGGGGAACCACAGCCAGGTTATGCTGTGCTCTGTGTGGAGCCTGTGGCAGTTTTCCACCAGTAGAAATCCACATGACTGCTGGAGCTAGCATCTTAGCTGCAAGACTGCAATTCCATACCAAATTCCAAGTGGCAGTAAACATGGGCACCCACAGAAGAATAACCTTCAAAAACTTACCACAATGAGTGCAACAACAGACAGTGTGTAGTAGATTGAATCTCTCAGGAGACTCCAGGATGACAGTGCCACAACCTGGGAAAACAGGCAAAGAGAGTATGTCAGCTAGACTCTTGCCAGCACGACTGCCACGACAGCAGTGTGTGCCAAAGTTCAGTCCATCACTCTGTGTGGGCTGTCCCCATACGTGCTAGGACTCCAGGAGGAGACCCAGGACAGAAAACACCTTCTGCAGCTGCTAGAGGAACAGCTGCTAGAGAGACAGGGGGATGACCAAACTTGAAGAGTAAAAGGAAAATAAGGCCACAGGCAGCAGATGACTTCCATGCAAAGTCACAGACATGCTAAATTACACCAGTGTTTGTCAAAGCCATGGAGAGGGGAATCAAGTCCCAAGTATTTATGGATGACAGAGAAGTTTCCTACAGCAGGTTCTCCGATATCCTCCTCCCCCTGAAATCTCTCCTGTTGCCACACCACAGAGCCTGCAGAGGAACTGCTCCTGAGCTGTCCCGCAGGTCTAGGATGTGTGCCCCCAGGGCAGCCTGTCCCGGATGAGTCTACACCAGAAGTGGCTCAGCTTTACCAGCATGACCCTCCTGGGCCATTGCTGGCACTCAGCAATGAGCACCTCAATAGAAATTGAGCACAGATGAACAGTCCTGTTGAGTCTTTGGGACAGGACATGATCACTCCTTCCACTTGCCTCAGGCTCACATCCGTTTCTGGTATTAACTTTCTCCAACTCCTGCCTTTCGTTGAGAGAGGAAACCAACCTGAAGCACTGAGCAGGAGTGCAAGGTATGCAATGGTCCCAGAGAGAACCACCACACAGTCCACAGCTGCTACCCAGCAATGTGAGTCCTCTCCAGCCTCATCCTACCACCATGTGCCTACATCCTCTGCAAGTCCAGCTGCTAGCATCTCATTCACTAGATTTTCAGGAATTTCAGACTGCTGGATGATGGGCTTGTCCTTGCTAAAAATGTCAACTTGACCCATGCTGACTGACTCAGGGGAAGATAACTCAGGCAAGGGAAGTCACACTGCAAAACAAGAGTCTGACAGCACAGAGCAGCCAGATCCCCAGCAATGCTGCGAGCCTGAGCCCTGGCAGAGTCACAGCTTCACCCACCACACTGATAGGCATCACTACAGCTCGGGGTGCATCTACACAGGTTTTGGGACAAACACTCAAGTTAACGCTCCAGCAAAACATTACAAACAAAACCCAAGAATTTATATGCGATGGAGGATAAAATGGGATTGCTGTGCAGTTCATTTCACTTGATGCCTTCCAAAGCCAGAGAAATGAAGAGGAATTGTCACTGCAGGATGAAAAAGCCTGCAATTCAGGTCTTAGATGAAAAAATACCAGTGAATAAGTTAGTCTTTAACTTCATAATAGTATTCAAAAAGGCAGATTAAAAGCAGTCATGTGGTGATAACATCTTCAGTATGATTCTATCTTTTGCAGCCCTCAGTAGAAGCTTCTTTCTCGTCAAATCTGCATTTCTCATTTCTGGAGTGCATTTCAAACACTGTAGGTCACTTCCTCCACAGGTGTAAAGCACAAGGAGGCAGATGGGAGATGGCTTATTTACACTGATTTGTATCTGGCCCCTGAATGCATAAATGATTTTTCTGACCACATCCTCCAGTCATGCTTGTGCACGAATTCAGTCAAACGAACAGTAACTTCATTTTCATTTCTATGATATCTGAAGAAAGGTCCTATTTCAGAGTGTTATAAAAACAGTTTCCCAGATTTCTCTTCATATTAACAATTACAACATCAGAATTTTCCAGAACTTCTAGCAAACAAATGCTATAAAAAAGTACTGACCATTACGCTTCAATCTTTGCAGTCTCTTAATACTATGGCTTTTTTAAGTGGATGTAATTTATGCCCAGCATAAAGTATCTTTATGCAACCATTGACATGTTAGAAACTCCCACCTGAAATAAAAAAGCAGGCCTTTAAAGTCCTTGAGGCAGATCAGATTTATACCAGCTGACAATACATTTCAAGGCACACAGGGACAGACGAATGGCGATGCTTTATGATGGAAATTTCCAAATGTAGAAACCTGGAGTTGGATTCATAGTTCTATTCAAAGATACTTAATTAAATCTTACATCTTATAGGCAGTGTGCCCCTTCATTCTTACTGAGCAAATTTGGTAAGAAAGTTTATAAAATAATTTGACCTCATTCCACTCAGCTTTCATGATGGTGCTTAAGGTGCTGTGTGGGGATTTTATAGCTGTAAACTTCAGCTCTGCATACAGAAGTCACATTTCTGAAACAAATGACAACCCCCACAGGTTGTCACTGCTCTATCTCATGAACTCTCTCCCAGGTCTAAGGGGTGGCACCCCACAGCACAGCACACCTGTGAGAGCAAGATGTCTTGGTTACTAGGAGTCAAGGTAGTATCTTTGATACTCTACAATAATCTTGAAGGTAGCATGCAATATTTATGCAGTGAACTTTCCCCAGGCACCTGAGTGAGCACATTAAGACATAGATGCTTAAACACAGCTATCTAGCAGGGACATAGTGCACAAGATACTGTGGGAATCGCAAGGACCCTGATTTCAGATTGGATCAAAGGGAACATGCTTATGCCTGGCACCTGTACAGGCTGCTCACATCTCACAGACATCCACGTAGGTCTCCCTGATGCAGTAACTGCGAGGCAATTCAAACCCAGACCTCCTTAGGGCCCGAGTCACTCAGCTGAAGTTTTGGAACCATTTGATCCCTGTGATATAGGGAACCACATAAGGTAACCAAGCACCAGGAGTGAAAGGAGCTCATGAGTGCTGAGGGCAATGGTAGCTCGCAGTCTGCTGGTAAGAACTATGTCCCCAGGTAGAACTGTCCAGGCCCTGAAGGCCTAAGTTATGCCATACAGTTTTGCAGCCACCAAGGACTCCACACAATTCTTAACACACTCTAAAATACTTAAATTACAGATTAGCAAGGCAAAAAAGGAAATCAGGGAAGCAATCAGCTTTGGTAAAAACCTGATGAAATTTGAGTTTTAAATCAGCAATACTGTCATACTGTAACCCAGGAGTGAGCTGGTCCTTTGGGAGCCAAGCATAAGAAGGCAGCTGTAAAGCTACTGATTGTCAGTCAGGTGATGTTTCCTCTGTTTGAAGACAGTACCTGAAATTTAAACCCTGGAAAAGTGCCCATTAGCTCTCTCTTCACTACTCACTAGGGACTGAATCTAGCATCCCCTGAGCTGAAAAAAGGAGCTCTGAAATCCAGGATTAAATGAGAGCATCCTCCTGAGTCCGCACGAGACCCACAGTGCCTGCTCCCCGGCATGCCGCAGCATCACTTCTAGAGGCGAAATTACCCATATTAGACAACTGGTTTCTCATTGGCAAACTTTCACCCTGCACACTCTTACATATAACATTTACTACTCAGAATGCTTATTTCCTTTTTTGAACGTCTGGTAAGCAGATAAATCAAGATTTAATCAGTTCCAGCTTGATATCTGCAGTTCACAACTCCTGGAGCTGTGGCTCCATGCAGCACACACAATCTCCTCCATCTAGCACACACATGAATACCAGGGGGAAAAATCCCCGAAAATCAGACACTGGCACCTGCTGCTCTTGGCAGTGAAGCTGGCTCAGGGCACCCAGGGCCTCAGTGGCAATATACTCCATGCCCCATCCTAGGGCTTCACCATTTATCCTCTGTAAAACTGACCCTTCTCTCTTCTTCTCTTCCAAATGATTTCTCTCCTCTCAGCAGAGCAGAAGTTCTTTTCCCATACAGGAGATGCCCAGCAACAGATGCCATCCTGCTGGCTGTTTTCCAGCCTGCTCTGCCCCACAACAGACCCAAGCCAAAGCACGTGTCCCAGAACAGGGCTGCTGCTCTCTTGGCAAGGATGTTTGTGCTCCTGCTGCAGCAGTCCAGAGGGTTATGGGCTCCTGGGTATTCTCTCTGCTCAGCTTCCGGGAGAAGCATGTCAAACATTACCTAAACACATCCATGCTCTTCAGGGATCTTTTTCAGGCTTTTCCCTCCTCTCATGGCCCATTCCTTGCTTGACATACCTCGGCTGTATGATCAGCTACAAATGCTACTGGGAAATGCTAGGCTTTGGAAGCAATCTCCCTAATCTCATTTCTCTGTTACCCTCTGGCACAGAAGGTCTAGATTTTCAGGTATTAAGAGCTAATAACTTAATTTGTTAATGTGGAAAGGCAGGAACGCTTGGACAAGGGTGACAAAAGATTAAAGACAATCCCTGCAGTGATTAGCCATGAGAGCCTATAGAGGTCAAAAGAGATGTGCCAGCGGTGAATCTGCCACCATCAAAAGGCACCCAGAAGCAGAGAATCTGGGTCAGACTTCGTGCTGCCCCTCTTTGATGTGGACTGCACAGAAGTCAATGGGAAGCTCTTACACCACCCTAGCAGAGGCTGGGATCTGGCTTTTGAATGCTTGCCCATGCTGACTGACAGAACTGCTCACTGTGATACCTTGCAGGCACCTTGAGCCGCCACAACCAGCGTGCCATGTCAGCCCCTTTGATTCGTTGAGTGAGATACCCAGGGGCAACCTCCTCACACACTGCTCCTGGTTTGCAGGAACTGCCCTTGGAGCCAAGGGGGGGGGGGCTTTAAAGCCTGCTGGGGTCCCCTCCAGGAGGTGGTGTGCTCCTGACACTATAATTATGCAAATCCTTGAGGCAACTCCAAATCAGCCCCATGATAACCTAACAGAATCTCCTGACAAAGCAAGATAAATGACCAACTGATGGCCACTGTTACAGGAAGCAGTGAACTCAGGTGAAGGTCAGGGACAGATTTTCACCAGACTGGCCACAGTTTGTAGTTAATACACATCTTATGCATTCCAATTTATACAAAAATTAAAAGGGCTCTACCTCAGGTACCAACTCTCATTCATGAAGAGGATAGGAAGATAAAAACCAGCAGCACTTTACTTCCTTGTGGTTTGGAGAATTCAGTCCCCAACAAAGCCCTGGTTTTACCTCACAGATAACAAACCCAAGCACTGCCACTACTCACTGAAGAACCACAGAATCTTTTGGGTAGGAAAACCCCTCTAAAATCAAGTCCAACCACTCCTCCGGCATTGCCAAGGCCATTGCTAACCCATGTCCCCACATGCCACATCTACAGAGAGACAGGTCCCAGCAGAACCCATCAGCTGAAGCATCTGATCCACAGCTGAAGATAACCAGGACAGGAGAAGCTTCAGGGTGCACACACATTGTGCTGCTCACCCATCCAAATGCAACACATGCACAGCTCCAGGATGCCGCAGTGATACCACTAAGTACTGTGTGTATCCTGCTTCCTCCTCTGTCCAAACACAACCCCAGGAACAACCCAATCAGAATTTGTTTAAAGAGTGCCTGCTGGGGTCACACAGCCTACCCATCCCCCCAGAGGGTCCAGAGTCTCAAGACATTCTTGCCTTCTTACCTACAGTGCACTGTGAAATCATCACTTATTGATGGGTTTTGTTGTCATTAACTGCACTGGTAATAACAGTGACATTAGTTGAGGTTTCATTTTACTTGCTCTGCCCGAATATAAATGGCAGATGTCTTAGCTATAAACATCATTATTGGATCTTAATGACCTTATGCAAATCCAACCAATCATCCTGAAGTCAACAGCTGCTCAGCCAAGCCAAGCAGAAAATTAAAATATCCTCCATGAGATGACCAAGTCACTTTCTCCACCAGATACCTGGGAGAGAGGGATATTGCTTGATTGGACACAGCAAAACCTGCCTACAAGGACAGACCCTAATATGCCAGACATTGTTGTTAAAGACAGAACTGTGCTTTATTCAAAAATTTAAAGTTATGAGTACTTTGTCATATGTGTCAGTGCAGGAAAGAAATAAGAACAAAATCTACTTCACCCTGCTCAGGTAAAATTCAATAGGTTCCACTGCTTTTCTCCAGTTACATACAGTCTAAGGTTCATTCAAATCTGAAAAGTCCTAGCAGTTCAGGAGATACATATGTGAACAAGACAGGAGAAAGGGATCCTTGCAGCTCCTAAAAATGGTGGCACTTAAAAATCATGAAGCATGATTTCTGGAACATGAACAAACCTCTGGGGCAGTTCCTTGAAGCCCTTCCACTGTCACAAAGACCAGTATCAGCCAGCCAGGCTGCTGGCCACCACAGAGATGGTGTCCCTCAGACAGACAGAGCTCTCCTGCAACAGAGCTCTGGCATCTCTCTGGGCAGGTACATCTCATGGGCAGTGAATGCCAATGGTGCCCAACCTCCCTCACCTGATAAGCCACTGAGCTTCCTCCAGTGGAAATAGAGGACCACAATGCACCCTGGATCACACCTTATCCTATTCCTCAGGCCCCGTGTGTGTCTGTATGCCTGTGTGTGTGCAGCTGATGAGCTGTTCCTCATGACACACCAGTCTCTGCATCTTTGAACACTGATCCAGGCCTGGAGTTGGCTGAGCCCTGGGTCAGATCGTGCATCCAGGGACAATTTGCAAGTGGGCTGAGAGCCAGACGGATCACTGGGCTGGTGGTCACAGCAGGTTGCTCAGGGCAGACCACACCTCAAGGGACCCTCTCTTGTCCCATGACCAGTGCACCGAGTTGGAACACCCCTCATAAGCCAGAGGCTTAAACCAGAGAGGTTAACAATACCCCTGGATTTTGTGCTGCTCCAGCATCAGTCATTCTGAATGGAAAAGCAAGAAAAGCCAAATTTTTTCTGCCTGTCTTGACAGCAGCCTGGGAAATCCTGACTCCTGAGAAGCCAAATATACTTGACTGTCTTTGGAGAACCTGTCAAGGGCCTCATGATCTGGGACAGCCCTGACAGGGACTGATCTTGCAGAGCTTCACTGTTTCCCCTGACAGAGCAAAAGCTTTACCTTTTAACTTTGCTGTTGATTATTTTAAGAACTCCTTGCTCAGCTCGGGTGATTCCAAGGATCCTGCCACTTGCCTGCTCATTCTCACTGGTCACAATATCAATGAAGCATCACATACTAATGTGAGAGTGTGCTTGTATTCACCTCTGTATTAAATTAGGCTGCAGATCCACCTGTGACTCTCAGCAAGAAGCCACTGCAGAGCCACCTACTGCACCCACATCTACTACACTGAAGAAGAGAGCTAGCCTGGTGAGTGAGCTGTTCACCTGGGACCAAAGCAATGCAGCCTTTGTCCTGCTCCTGGTCCTATGGCCCAAGTTTAGGTCAGTTAATTCAGCATTCTCCATTCCTCGTATAGGAGAGAAAAGATTACTTCTTTTCTGCCCAGCAGCAACACTGGAGAATAAATGTATATGGGACTGCAAAGGGCTGAAACCTTTTGGAAAGAGGAACCCAAAGACATCACAGATACACAGTGACAGAGCCGTTGCACTGCATTTCTCACCCATACCCACCTTGTTCACATGTAGCTCTGTTCTATCAGCTTTTCTCTCCGTTTAGCCTTTTTTGGCCCTCATGTTAATCAAGTACCAGCACCCATTTGGTCTGTTTGCTGCTCCAAACTACTCCTTAGCCTGCTCAGCAGCACTTGGAGGCCTCATTTTCACCAGCATCATTACCACAGCAAAACATGGGGTTGTGCCTGAGGTAAGAGGCATGGGCTAGAAATCTCACACCCAGGACTCGGTACAGTTCTGAGGGCCGTGGATTCCTGGTGGCAGTTTGACCCACTCCATAATTCAGACACAGAATCAGCCAATCAG
>NW_008688234.1:9074-23105 GCF_000695815.1 Acanthisitta chloris
CAGACCCCAAACACTGGAGCTCCCAGCCCTCATGAGTGGAATGTTTTTCCTGGCATCTCAATTGCACATTCCTGGCTGCAGCCTCCATCTCTGTCTGAAGTCTGCCACAAGACTTCTGCCCACATCCTCCCACACCGCTGGCCCTTTGAGAATACTCTTCCAATGCATTTCACATCTTCTCTGAGGCCATTTCGTCTCATCCAAATCTCCCTCTCTTGTTTAGTAAAATGTCCCACATGTGAGGGTCACAATCTCTCCTGTCACCCTGCCAGAAGGGATGGCAGTGTTCCTGCTGGCTCCAGAGGTAGCTCCTCAAGGACACGGGCAGGGGCAGGAGGGCTTCCCATCGCAAGGCAGCCACAGTACCTTGCAGCATTCAGCCACCAGGAAAAATAGTGAAGGGTGAGCGGAAGGGGATGGATGCCTATGATCCAGAGGCTGCGGTATTTGTGCTGTTGTAAAGGTCATGACCAAACAGCAGGTGGGAAACAGCAACTGCATGTTTAATATTCAGCACACACTTTCTCTCACAGTTAAGTGCATCAGTCCTGTTAGCACTTGTAATGAAGATAAGGCAGGAAAGAATTTCTTAAGATAATTACTGTCATCTTCCAGCAGTGTCTAGGAAGAGAGGAACGGCCTGACCATCAGGACCTGCACTGTAATTTTCACAAAAACTGCCTTGTTTTAGGTACTGTTATATCCTTCTTGCAAAGAGCCAATCAGTCCAATAATCATTAGCTGCAAATCTAATACTGCAGAGATCCCAGGTACACTTTCCCCCCTTGCTGCTCCTCCAGCGATCACCCTCCAGACTCTGACATGAACCAGTGAATCAATCATGCCTATTCCCATTTTATGGTCCCTGGAGAGAACAGAAGCACTGGCGACAGCCCGGTGATGTCTCGTGAGGAGCTGGAGTCACAGAGCTGCAGAGGCCTGCGAAACAACAGCAACAGGAAAGCTCTGCATGCCTCCTGCTCCAGCTGGGACAGTCCTATCGTGCAGGAGAAGGGCTGGCAAGGCTGCCTGCCCCACTGCCAGGAAAACATAGGAGGGACCATCTCCAGCACAGCAGGAGTCCTGATCCCACATCCCCTCCTAGCTGAAGCACTCTGCCGCAGCAGATACTACCCATTCCTGCAGGGAAAGCCACTGCTGCCTGTGCAGAGCTCTGGGAAAGCCAGCATGCAGCTGGCATCAGCCAGAGGCCCCTGTGATGGGGCTAACAGCACAGCAGGATGTCCTGAGCCAAGGGCTAGGGAGCAGCTACAGACACTTCCTCTATACCTCACAGTAATGTCCCTATATCCCAGGACACTACGAGTATCCAGCTCAGTCCCCTGACCATAATCTTGGGCAAAGACCCCAGAGTCCTGTGATGCAGCATTCGGGTTTGCTTGGGGCTTTGATGAATAATAAAGCCACTCCCAACTTCAGCAAAACACCAAATATGAGCACAGGCCAGGCCAAATTAAAATCCAGCCTTTAAAATACATGTCTCTCTCAGACGGAAATCGCTGAGCAACCCTGATCTAACAGACTCACTGTAAGGAAAGCTTCCTTCCAATTACCAGCCCCCTAATTTTACCTCTGGTTTGCCATTCTCTGCAGGGTTCAACTGTCACTCTGGCTCCCAGTTCATACATTGCACACCAACTCAATTTATTCTCATTATCTTCCCAAGAATATTTGCTTTTTTTAAGCAGCTCTTGATATTTTCATCACCGCAGCAGCAATCTGTCTCTGTGACATTCTCAGAATGGAAACAGTGGACACTCTCCAAACCTTAGGACAAAGCCAAAAATATTTCCCTGCTCAACTAGTACACATAATCATCCATGAGTTATTTGGACCAGCATGTCTCTTTAGCTCAGACTGCCTCAGAGCCGAGGCAGCAGGACCCCAAGACCTGCATTTGCAGACGTCTGCTGGACCACAGGATCTGCAGTAGAATTTAAGGATAGCAGTAAGGTGTGCACAGGGTAAACATCTTCCAATCTCCTCAGACTGGTCAGTCCTTGTCAGATGTAAAAAACAGATTTTATGACTTCCCTTGCTTTTACACTACAAATTATTTAAGAAAAAATCCTGCCAATGCTACATCTGCAGTATTGATCTGTGTGTGAATTTTGACAGAGAAAAACTCAAATGGTGCTCGTGTTTCACGGCAATTAGGAACTAGACTTGCTTTGATGCTGATAGGAATCCATTTTCAACTCTTCTGATTGCCTCCCCTTTTTGTATCCTACTATTGAATGTAACTGTGAACAGGGTTTTGAAATGCCAAGATTAAAAAAAATCACGGCAACTTCTATGATGACTAGACCAGTCCTGGACCTTCATGCTATGCCTTCATCAGCCACTGGCTAAATTGGCACCCAGCACAGGAATACCAATTTCATGCATGCTGTTGGTCCAGTTCTGGGAATCAACGTTACTTTGGGAATGTAAAATGCTTGTAGAGCATCAGAGCCCTGCAAAAGGAGACCCAAAGGGTTATGGTGTAACAGGTACCCCTGAGAGAGTTTGTTCAACACATCGAGGTTGGCGCTACGTATCATCACCATGGACACAAGGCATGACACTGACAGAGAACAGGGCAGTCACCTCCACTGTTTGCTGTTACCAAAAGCACTGCCTGGTGCGCACAAACCGTGTGCACTCACACAACAGGTACAGATCTGCTATAAATCCACAAGCCCTCAATTCCCAAGATAATACCACTTGTGTTAAAGGGGGAGCTGGAAAGGATCTGATTTGCTTTATCACTCAGAGTCACTCTGTTGTCTGCCAGAGCCAAACATCACAGCAGGAAAACCCCAGGGAAAGGGAGCACTCTGCTGCCTACAGCCGGCAAACCTCCTCCTTGATAGCTCTGATGACTCAAAGGGTCCAAGGAGTCCATCCACCACCCGCCCAGGCAGCAGCAGGGAAGAAAACAAGGCAGCAAGTAACTCCTGCTGCTGGTCCTGAGGCTGGGAGCACCCTCTTTATTCAAGGACCTCACCATGGAATATGGGAATTCCGTAGCCTCTCAAGGTTGAGGTCCCTTGGGCTGCATCTCTGAATTAACAATGCCTCTGTGTCCTGGAACTCCATCAACATCTTTCTGCCCTGGCTACAGTCTCAGCACCTTACCAACCACCTGACATTCTGTAGGACAGCAGGAACGACACTGTCAACATCCTCCCTCTGCTTTTCACATGCCACAGCCATGCCAGCAGCTATATGTTCCCAAGGCCCACAGCCTTGGCATCTAGGACTAGTTCTGTCTGACTTCTTACTCTGTCCCTTCTCTGCAACAAAGCCCTATCAGTGCAAGAGCAGGCCCACAGTCGTAACAAAATGCTGCCAGCACCAAAACCCATTGTGCCTTGGACTACAAGAGCAGCGCACAGTCCCAATAGCCATCATTAAATTCTCCTTAAACTACTTCTCCAGAATTTTCCGTGTTTTCCACTGATGGTCACAGACCAACAAAGAAATAGCAACAGCATTTCGACTCTCCCCTCCTAGAACTCCTCCACAGTTCAGGCGAAGAAAAAAACCACTCATGAACGCAATCATAAAGCCAAAGGTCACTAACGACTGCAGCCTGACTGGTCAGTGAAATTAAAGCTTAAAAGACTACAACTCATGCAAGCTAGCTGTGTAGCAGAAGTGGGGTAAAACAGATTACAGAAGTCCCAGTCTCTTCAAGAAATGACATTCCACCTGATTATTAAACTCAGTTTAGCTTCCTCGTAACTATGCCCAACACCTATTTCTCAGGCATATTTTCCCACTGACGTAACCCAGAGCACACTGCAGCTGATGGTTCCAGGAGGTGCCTCAGCTGGCACAAGGATTCTGTGACCTGGACATAGGAGAGCTTTCTGAATTTAGCTTATTTCCTCAGGTAAAAGAATTCCATTGGAGCAGAAAGAGATAGGTCAGATAGTTAGGGTAGCCCTTTTTCACTCCAGTATATTGAGGCATGATGCCTGGCTACCAACTAGACCCCTTGACAGAACAAAAAACTCCAAGAAGGTCCATGGCACAATCCAGTGTTCCTGGTCCCCTGCTCCACCCAGAGCAGCCTGTCTTTTTCTGAAGGAAGGTTATTTCACCTGAGAAACCCGAACTCAGCTGAAAAACACAGTAGTTAAATACTAATTAATAAATCAATCCCTGCAGATTCGAAATTACAGTTTAATACTGGAGTGACTTGCAACTCATGGTTATACTGGTCTCACTTAAGCACTTCTCACCCTCCATCCTCCTCTGCAACACTGCAAAAGGCTGTGGGTCAGTGTACGGTGAGGACAGACGAGGACGGGACAGCATGCAGGAGAGAGCAGCAGAGCTGCAAAAACAGGATGAATCTGGATGGGGGAATGTACAAAACTGAACAAACTCTGCTTGTGCTGGCTTGAATGAGAGCTGAATTAAGTAAGGACTGCTTCCGAGAATCCCATGTCCTTGCTGCCAAGGACAGTGAGGGGGCAGTGGAAGGAGGGAAGAATTTGTGAAGCACAAATATGAGTGTGCGAGAAGGCAGGATAGAGAGACTGGAGGCCTGGAGGGGACCCTAGGCTAAGGTCAAGCTCCCCATACACAGCTGGTTTGCAAGCATGGAAAAAGCCTGATACAATTCATCACATCGCAGACAGCAGCCTCCATGCCTGCATCTCCTCCTCCTGTGAACACTGCTGAACTCGTGTCTGAAGGGCTGCATCTGCTACCGTTTCATCTCTCGCAGTGTTCTCTTACTTCCTCCTTCCCTCTTTGCCAGAAGGAAGCAAAGCAGACACAGCAGTTAAACAAACAACATTTGGGTTATGTGACTCAGCAGCTGCCCAGCTGAAAGGAGATGCACCGGTGTCCCAGGTGTACAGACAGCTGCAGACACATCCAACCTGCACTACACCAGCAGGACAGCTCTTAATATATTTCTATATACTAAAACCATCTACAGATTAAAAATTGCACCTACTGCCTAGAAGAAATAAGCAAAATCTTCCTTGGAGGATGTGTGAATAAGCAGAATCTTGCAACAGGGTGCCAGAAGAAAGATGGAAAAGCTTTTAAGGCTCACTGCCACAGCCACACAGGCTGCGCTCGCCATCCACAGGGCAAACTCTCTAAATATGCCTTGGTCAGAGACTTCACATGTCAGAGGTGGAGTTGTTCTGCTTCCAGAGGACTAGTTTAAGGTATTTTCAAAATATCTGATTTTCAGAGTGTGGATGCTAGTTTAGAAAATCCAGCCTTTACAGGCAGTTTTAGTTTGGCCATCAGTCACACAGACGAGCCTGCATCCACTGTCACTTTCTGAATCCCTCCAGTATGGAATCTCTGGAGGAGATGAAAAATGAGGAAAATATTTCCCTGGCTGCAGAACTGGCTCCTGTACCTCCATCAGTGCCTCCCTGGCGTGGGTAACACTAGTCAGAAGAAGTCAGGTCAAAGGCACACAGAGTAGAGGAGCAGGGAGAGGAGAAGGGATCAGGCTACCAGGGGAAGGCTGGATGCTCAAGAGGCAGCTATGGGTGGGTCCATGGTCCAGGCAAAAAATGTGTCTGGTGAAAGGTTTCCTCTCAAGCCTCAAGAAATGAAGAAAGGGTGACTGGAAGGAACATCATCATGCTAGCAAAAGCAAGCACTAAATGTTAGGAGATGAAGTAGTAGAGTCACTAGCTTAATTCCAGCCAAGAACAGCCCTAGGGGTGAGGGCAGGGCTCAGGACAAAGCATTCCTTGTGGCCCCTTGCAGCAGGTGGAAGATGAGCTGGGAGGGAGGAGAGGAGGGGCTCATATGCCTAAGGCAGCTGAATGCTCCCAAGGAGGGCTGGACTTTGTGGACACTGAGATGGCCACCCAAACCAAGGCCAGCCAGCCACACACGCAGCGTGGAGCAGTGGGAGCAGCACTCGGAGCCAGAGGGAGTTGCCCTCTGAACAAAGGGCATGCCACAGGATGCTATACATCAGGGGAAAGAACAGGCCCGTGCCAGCTCTAATTGGCCCCTAAAATGACAAGTTAGTCTTTTATATTTAATCTGTCTGTGCTTTGTTTCCCCATCTTTATAACTTCCCTTCATCTCACAGAGGTTTGGAGAAAATTAATTAATTGCTCATCAACTGCTTGGATACAATAGTGATGAGATCGGCCGAAGTTCAAGAGGAAATTAATAATTCTGCCTCTGGAACAGGGCTTCAATAGAGCCTGGTAAATAAGGCAGAAGGGCACAGAGTGAACAATGCAGGGAAAACAAAATCCTGAATAGCTGCTCATTAAGTGAGCAAAGTCCATTCTGTGTGTGAGGGAGGCAGGGACCCCACCGAGAACCCGGCATGGGACCCTGCAATTAAAGCCTGGATAATAATGCACACGCACCAGGGGGGCAAATTAAGGGTGCACAGGGAACCTTAATGCTGCTATTTTCTAACTTTTCAGTGTTTGACTTTCAACCTAACAATGCTCTTTTAATGCCTTTTTTAGGTGTGCAGTGTCGTACGGAGGTGTGGGCATCAAACTTCCCTTCTCCAGTTCTACCAGTGGGATGTCTATTCTGATTTATTTTGAGAAATGTGCACTTACAGCCATTAAAGGCTTAGAAGAATGATCAGAGTTGGTGCTCAAGCAAATGCATACCAGCTTTTTGGGGCCCTGGGTTTGTTTCTTTTTTGAAACAAGGTGCATGTAACCAAACCAAAGAACAATACATCTAACACAGCACATACGAGCTACAATCTAATTTTAAAATAAAAAACATATCCTGGAGAGAGCTGGTCAGTATTTTACAATTCTTGGCTTGAAAGAGACTCACAGACCATGCTTAAGATGACTTAGAGCAGCCAGTCCCTACCTTGAACTCCTGAAAGCTACCATGCCTGGAAGGCTGAAGGCATTTTGGCTGTGTTATATCCTTCAGAAACAAACATCTCCTATCTGTAAATGGTCTCTTGAGAAGACTCACGCTCTCTGTCAACCCCCAAACTCTAGCAAGCCTTTTCCACCAAAAGGTGTGCTTTGTAGCTAGATTTTCTGGGAGGTTTGAGGCATGCAGTTGATACCGTAGAGAGCGAAAATCAGAGGAACTGGCTCCTCTGCCACTGTGCTAAACAGTTAATCACCTTCATTTGCTTGAAAAAAGCAGCCTTAGCATGAAGTCCTACTGATGACAGGAGAAACCTCTCTGGAACACAGCTTCGTGCCCAGGAAGGCTTTGGTCATTAAAAACTGATCTCGATCAATTGTGCTTTCATGGTAAGAGCCATAGGAAAACTACTGACACATCACGCATCTGTAGCTTCCAGCTGCACGTTCCCACGCAAATCAGGACACTTGGATGGCTAAAAGGCACCGCTGTGGGCTTCTCCTGAAGCCTCCCCACAGTGAAAATGTTCAGCTTCATCCTGTAAACGTTCACTGCTAATGCAAATAAAACTGGATCACAAGCTTTTCCAGGAAAGCCCAATCTCTCTACATGTTTCTCGTACTGACCAAGTTATACAGGTCCCTTCTCTTCAGTTCTTCTTCCACAGCTAGTTATCCCATTGCCCTTTGTTGATAATGTTATGCCCCTGCCCTGTGTTGGTAACATTATCCTGCTTCTACTCTTTACAAATGAGTCTGCACAGTAACACATCAAGGAACATTTAAGAGATCATAAAAATACTAGGCATGTTGGCAACTACGAAGGTGAATGCAGATTCAGATATTTAATTATACAGTCAATCATGTCTGCAATTCAGACAGCAGCTCAGATCTCACAATTTAATTACTTTAATTTCAGATGAATAGCTTGTGTTGTCATAAGCACTTTGACATGCTGGAAAACAGTCAGAAACTAAACGAGGAATTGACAGCCTTAGTGCTAAGGAGGAAAAAAGTTGAGGTATCCTTGGAAGTATTCAAAATTGACTGGACTAGTCCCTGAGCAACCTGATCCAGCTTTGAAATCTGCCCTGCTTAGAGCTGGGGGGATCAGGGTGCGAGGACTTTAGATCAGAGACCACCAGAGGTCTGTTCTTACATACACCATTCTGTGACTGGATATAAACAATGAGACAAACCACAAGCGAAGAGTGTATCCTAATCACACAACTTCTCAAGTCCTGACAGTCACCCACACCACTGTGCCAGCTCAGCACATACACCTTGAGCTATCTCACACAAAGACAGCATCTTTTGTGATGCTCCAGAAGAACCATCATTCCCTCCGAGGCACCTCACACGGCTCAGCACAGCAATTTACCAGCCAGAGACAATGACACTTCCTGACTCCTCTGGTCTAAAAGAGCCCAGTACAACTATCACAACGTGGTTTTCAACAGCTACCTAGAGGAGGTGTTAAATAACTAACTTTTATTCCTTTGACTACCCACATATCTTGGGCAGCTTAAAACACCGGAGCTGACGTTTGCTGTTCTGCTTCTCATTTCAGAAATGTGAGTGGAACAGTGTAGGGCTCTATTAAAAAGAACAAAGCCAGAGAAATTTGTGGCAAGGTTGTGAACCTGCATCATAGTACAGCCAAGGCACAGGGTGAAACAAGAACTGTTAGGAATCATTAAATGCTCTTACCTGTCCTGCAAAAAGCCCACACACACCAATAATACAGAGAATGTTAAATACAGCTGAGCCTACGATGGTTCCAACGCCAACATCTCCTTTTGTGATAAAAACACCTGAAAAACAAGTTCAAGAGAAGCTGTGTAAATTGGAAAGAGCAGAATTTTTTTCACAAAATATTCCAGACCTCACACCCCATTAATGAATCTAGAGGCAGGTACCAGTTCCACCTTTTCTCATACTTAATAGGGCAACTTGAAAAGTACCAGGGTGAATGAAGGCAGCAGGACTTGCTTTCTGAAAGGACCTGGATAGATTGTCTGATGGAAGACATATCTAAATCACCAACCTCCTGGTCTTGTGATCCAACATTATGGCAATAAACATCATAAAACACAGTAAGCTCTGTGGGAGCAGCTGGCCAGACACAAATCTGCAGGAAACCATCTCCCATAAGACATTCCCTCACCAGTACTCTGCTCCTTCTCATATCCCCATCCCAACTGGCTTCAGTAGGAATGAAGCTTCAGTTGAAGCTGGAGCTGATTCAGAGCTGTCTGGCCACTAGTTACTTACAAGCTGAATGATGCCTCTCAGGATGAGTTATGGGGCTATGTTACAAGCTCTTTTCAGGGCTCTTCTGTCAAATTTGCTTAAAATTGGCCGATCAGGATAATGGTGAGGGAGATGAACTGACAGACACATGCATCATGGTGCTGCAAGAAGTCCTTTCCTTAGGAAGCCAGTCTAAAAATAACACTCCATCTCCTGCTAGCTGCCAGTCCATTTAAATCCACCACTTCCTTTTAAGGTTCCAACAGTATTTATCTGGTCAGTCCGGTTTAGACACTTTTTCCAACTTTATCCTTTTCTCAGAACACAGAAGCAGTCACCTGCCAAGTAACACACAGTACCTGGTGGATTATACCACAGCAGGATAATGATCTGACCATTAGGGCTTCTCTAAATTGCCTGAAGGAATCAGGTTTTCTTTTCACCCTGCTACTGCTCCATCCTTAACTGGAATACAATCCTAATTTAATCCAATTTTAAGTCCCCAAATTTTAAGGCTTTTCTTGTTTAATCAGACCTCTCTGCAGAGCACAAAGCTTTGCACAAATTAACTTGTGCCCTGCATCTGACAGCTGTGACTGAAATAGAAGTGCCTCCTAGAGAAAGTATCTAAGCTGAGAACTAATTCTCCTTGGTGATGGAGAGCTCTCCTTACCCTCCCAGCCGCTGCCCTGATGATCCTCTGCCAAGAGATGCAGATGAGTAAAACTGCAAGAACACTTCCCCCTTGTGCATATGTGCAGCATCATTCTGTAACGCTGACTGCAGTCCCCTCTCTCCTTCCCATGGCTGTGGAAGGACCACATAAGTTTCCCGGGTTTCATACACTTAAGGACTATTGAATCCCTTGATCATACTTCCCATAAGCAGAGTTGCTTTGGAATTGAGATGCTCTGAACACCTTGCTGCTGTGAGAAAGCATTTCAAATCCCACTCTCCTCCCCACTCTGGCTTTCCCAGGGGGAAGCAGCGCTGGAAGACTAACCAGAGGGGAGGGCATGGCAGAGAACCTGCCACTGAGGACATGAACAGCTTGCCTAGGTACCAACCTGGGAGGCTGGAAACATGTCCCTTCCCACTACACCCCGGAGCTGGCGTGGCAGACAGCATAGGAAGGGCAGACAGGAGAGGAGAAAGCTGCAAGGTGCAGCCTGTGCTGTTGGGCTGTGCTGCAGCAAGGCTGGCTAATGCAGAACTGCCCACTGGCCCTGGTTCCACAGGGTCAGATCTAAGCCCAGCTGTGGGATAACAGCATTCTCAAGAGCCACTTCACTCAGTGAGGACTCCCCACGATTAGTCCTATGTGTGTCCATGAGGGAAGGGCCAGGGATTATAACAAATGTTACAGGCACACAGCAATCCCATTTCAACTGTGAAAAGTAGCCAAGGAAACGCAGCGGTTTAGGAGGAGGTTAGTTACCTATGACAGACGTAAACAGCTCAGGAGCGGAGCTTCCTGCTGCCATGAAAGTTGCCCCAGCCACATCTTCGCTAAGATGCAAGCGCTGCAGAGAAACACAGAGTCATTGATTACAACACTGAGCAGCTGAAGGAATTCCACTCGAAACATTACACTGTCTGCCAAGAACGGAAACTGCCGATATGTACAAAGTTTTATGTTAACAAAGGTTAAGTATAGGGGAAAAGTCATGACAAGCATTGGCTACTTGTAGCTGTGACACCCTTTAAGAAAGGGCAGCACTCCAGACAACAGCAAAGCAGTTTCACCACTTATGGCTCTGTCTTCTCCATGGCCCCAGCAATACACACCTTATCTCATCCACTTTGGGCAGGGGTGGGGCTCAGGCTTGGTTCACCCCAGTCACCTTCCCTGGTACCACTTAAGCCTTGGATATTCACCCTCTCCTCACCCCTTTTCTCTTGGATCACTATCACTTATCTCCTACACCTGTCCCTCAGCAATACCCAGGGACTGTCTAAAATGGGGGCTTCTGGAAGGGAAAAGACCTCCTGCTCTATGAAAACTTCATCGGCATATGCTGCTGGCAAAGATTTACATGCTTAATTACATCCTTTATGCCATCTGCATTCCCACTGCTCCGTCTGCACCAGTTACTGCTCAGCAGACACCACAAGGCTGCTAAAGACCACGTGCCTAACTGGCACCTTCCCCTGCTCAATGAGGAGCTAAAACCAGACCCTCCACCATACGGCCATTGACTCCGAGCTGTTACTACACAAAGCTGGAGTGCGACTCAGCAGCTGTGTGAGCACAGGGAAAACAGCCACAAGCATGGGGAAGACAGCTGAGGGTGGTGGGAGGTGTCCCTGGCAGAGCTGGCTGTTCAAGACAGCACACCCACCCCAGCAGGATGGAGGAAGCCCTCCTCTCCCCTCATCCCTCTGCAGCACTGCAGGGCTTCTCTGCAACTTTAATCATTACCAAAGTACCTATGCACAGAGACAAGATTGCAGAAATCCTCTCACCAGTCCTCTCTGGACTGAAGATCCCACAACAGATATTCTTGGCCCCTAAGAGAAAATAACTCTATCCTGAGCTGACTGTATACAGATAACACTTTGTACATAAGTTATGGGGACCAGGGAAAAGGACAGGATGTGCCCTCATCAGGAATGCTTTTTAAGAAGACCATGGCATTGCTGCAGTGCTATGTGGAATCTAACTAAACACAGCTTTATGGAAAATGATTTTAAACAGACTTAAAACTGTTGTGGAAGAAGTTCACAGGACCAGAAGTACATCCCCAAAGGCCAGGTTCTTATGCCGGATGCTCTTTGGAAAGATCAAGACACCCTACCATACCTGCTGCAACTCCCAGTGTCTTTTTGAAAGCAAAGACCATCAGCCAAGGAAACCAGCTGTACTGACTTCCCGGGGGGATGGTTTAATTCAAAGCTATAGCACATGCCCTCAAGGACAGTTCCTGGAGAATTCACTACAATGTATATGATGATTAAGCTGATACAACAGAGCAGAAAACAGCATCCCTTGTAGGAGGCGAAAACATCTTCACAGACAAATGTTTGCAACCACCATCGTGTAGATGCTCTGTAACACCAGGAATGGAGCAGCCAGGGAAATGTAAGTACAAGCTGCTTTAGAACACAAATGAAAATCAAGGATTCATTGTAAATATATCCGAGCGAAGACAGAATGTGAATGTCTACCATAGCGAGTGTTCTGGAGCAAATTCCCATCTCAACACACACATTTGGGAGCACAAATGGCTTGCTGGTTCAACTCAACAACCTCTTTCCAACCTAGATGACACTAAGCCAGAAAAAGGGCATATATATTAGAATTAGAGCATCTAAATTGTGAGCAGCTGTATAATAACTACAGGTTGATTTTCAAGGCCAAAAAATCCTTTGGACAGGAGGTCTGAATTCTTTGGTGCTGGATAGGAAAGTGGGTGCTACTCAGATCCTGATGGCAGCAGGGATAAAAACCTTCCCTTTCCTAGAAAAGCAAGCAAGACTGCAGACACTGAAAACTGCAGGGGCCTTTGCGAAGCGACTCGAGCCTCTTCCCATGCATTCTTGAGTGCTAACATCAAGGACAAGCCACAGAAAGCTGGACAAGCTATTCTGGACTGATGAAATCAACAGTAGTTCCTGTAGAAACTACAGGAATGTGTATTTCTTTTGCTATCATCTAATTACAGAACTATTTAATTAGGCAAAAATACATAAAAGAATTTGAACACCCCCAAAGGTCACCTCTGAGGCAAGAAAAAACTTCTTAGGGAGCGAATCAAGCAGGAGCAATAGAAATAGTAAAACTCTGATCCATTTATATGACCCATTTTGATAATCTCTAATGACACAGCACCTTTCTCCTAGACAGTAACTTCTCAATACAAGTACTCCAAATGTGGTGTTCAATTGCTAAGTTTTCTCTTTCACACAGAATTGAATAAAAATTGTTATTATCATCTTGGTGGTGTTGGATAACAGAATTGTTCAGAATCATTAAAGCACACAAAGAATCATTATGTACCATTGAAAAGACAACATATAACCAAAAATCAGAGATCTGGACAAGTGAAAACTGCCTTCTAGGGCCCAGGGGCTTGTAAATACTGCAGTCAATCGCACAAGGAGGGTGTTTGCTTTTTAGGCATCAAATGTCTCTACAAACCCAAGCACATCTAAGAATTTATCAGAAAAACAAATGGCACCATAAGGCTGACACTTCTTTAACCAACCTTCCAGGGCAGGTGCAGACACAGATCCTGTTCCTACAGAGGAGCCAATGACCATAAAAGAGGGACTTCTGCAGCCTGTGGGCCCCTCGCTTACAACAATGCTGCTTATCACCAGTAAAGTCAGAAACTGCTCACACCGTGCAGAGCATTTCCTACTGTCATTTGTAAATACAGCCAAGGATCAACATTTCTACCGAACAGTGCAGGAAACAGAGGTGAGGGAAGTGATGGAGCTGGTCCATGGTCACCCAGAGGCTCTGGTAGAGCTGTAACAGGAGAAATTATAATCTCCTTCCACCTCCTGTGCCTCCCAGTGTACATCTGACTGGTTGGCCTGCCCTTGGGCACATTGACAGCACTGCCTGCCCTGGACACTGCTTACTCAGCTCAGGTTTCATTCATCCACAGCAACCTGGGCCAGCCTCAAAAGCCACATTTCCCAGTGAGGTTTGCTTGCTCAGGGAGAAGGGAGGTTAAGTGACCCAGCATGTCTACAACCCCTGCATCTCCCATCCCCACAACCACATCAACATCTCCATTCCCCCCTCCTGAACCCTGCAGTGGGGTTCTCCAGATTCAGCCCCAGAGGGTGCAGCAACCTTGCAGGACAGAAGCTCCTGCCTTGTATTGTTACCCTTCAGTTACCTCACACTCCAAGCACCAAAATAGTGGGGTTTCCTGGGGACTGTTTTACCTTGACAATGGGG
>NW_008688235.1:0-458 GCF_000695815.1 Acanthisitta chloris
ACCCACCCCTGCTTTTAAAAGTGGGAAAACCATGCCGTGTGTTCAGAAGCAAAGTTTAAAAATGGCAGCTTTGTGAATGTTCTGAACCGTAAACTGGTTTTGTGAATATTATGAAAAGCAAAATGTACATTAGCAAATTGCAGCATTCATAGTCTGTGAAAGAGAATTTGTACAGCTGTAGACTGGTACATTTGATCTGCAAAACTTCAGTAGAACAGTTTTTCATAGGAACAAGCCAAATTCTTTAAAAATCTTTCCCTGCTTTGGGATAGAGCCTTTTAGAAACTAATAAGCTGGGTTTTATTGTCCTCCCCTTATTCTGAACAACATTCTCATGGATGTAAAGGACTTTTCACTGGGGCATAAAGCAGAACTCCAGACATGGTTGAACTAGCACCCTATAACGCTACCTCTTGTACAGAATTTCTTATGACTTTGTACACTGTCTTTTATTCCCT
>NW_008688235.1:475-11246 GCF_000695815.1 Acanthisitta chloris
TTCCTGTCTGTTCCCAGTAACTCATTTGGAGGCTGAGTCATTTTTTAAGGTTTCCACTGTATTCCTCTGCCCTGCACCTCCTGGCAGAGGGAAGGGCAGATGGGACCCTCCTCTCCCCCAGTTTTGTGTCTCACTGCATGGGTGAGTTTTACACAAAAAACAAATTGAGGAAAAAAAATAGGAAAATGTATTTTATGGATACAGATTAGGAATCTTGAAACTACCAATCACCACTTTATGGGACAGGATATAATTAAGATGTCAAAAATAATAAATTAGCACAAAAATAGAGGATATTTAATAATAAAGCTTTCCTATCCATAAAGAACTTTTTATATTGCACAAAAAGCTTCTCTAATATAAAAGAACAAACTACATTGGACTTGAATTATCATTTCTATCAGCTTCTTTGCACTTTTCTAGCAGCATAAAGGAGTCTATACTGGGTACAAGCAACCCACATTTAATCTTATCTGTTGATATAGCAAAAGTGGTTGAAAAAAGGCTTTGTGGTTAGGATCATACCTGGTATGTTCACAATAGTTTTATCTAAGGATGAGCTTTATTAATGGCATGAAACTGAATATTATGTACTATAATGAGAGGAAATCACAGCAAGATGTTCAAATGTGCATGTAGATCAAGCACCTCTGAATTTTTCGCATGGTATATTTGTCAACTGCTGCTTAGTAGGAGGCATTCAGTATTGAACAGTGTGGGATCTGCATTCCCAGCTCTAACCATAAAAGCAGAAATCTTCATACCAATGGAGTAGAAGCTCAGTTTTACTGAACCTCTCTGACAGAAAACATGAAGGTACTTAGGTAACTGCATCTTTTAAGTCCTTTTTGCAGACTTGCTATAGCTAAAAACATGTTTTATAGTCCCAAAGTTTTGCTTTCATTTTAGAAAGACACAAATTATGAGTTTGGCTATTTCTTGTAATGGAATTACATTAAGATATTTGCTTAAAACTTTTTGTCATTGGCCACCTATAACTGAAAAGTTTCCTTCTTACTGCTTTATCTAGCAGAGGAATATTTTCCTTGCATGCTAACCAGGTATCTCTACAATAGGCTTGTTTTAAGTTAGCAGCATTTCTATGTTCTTCCTACTCTGGAAGAATACAAACACAAGTAACTACTCATACAGGTAGTGCTGAAAGTCAAACAATTTATCAAATATATATACTGTGCATCTAATGCTTGTAGGACTGAAAAGCTGATCTAAAGTATTGACTGAAATTAGCAAGCATTTCTTTTTGGTTTGAAATATAATAAAGCAAGTAAATAATTGATGACAAATCATTCAGCTATTTTATACATGAGTTTTCAAAAAAACAAAAAAGCTCAGATTTCCATGGTATATCCATTATTAACATTTCTATAATTGTATGCATATTCTTGGGAGCAACATATTTCCAAAACCTGAAGAAATAAAAAGCCCTCATTGAGAGTACCTGAAATTCTTAATTAAAACTTGACCTTGAAAGGTGTAAGAAAAACACACTGCCAAGAAACCACTTCAGCATCACAAAGAAGTAGATTGAGTGTTTTACATACCTACTCATACCACAGAATCATAGAATTTAGGAGTTGGAATGGACCTTAAAGATCATCTAGTCCCAACCCCCCCACTAGATCAGGTTGCTCAAGGCTTCATCCAACCAGGCCTTGAACCCTGCCAGGGTTGGGTCTGGGCAGCTTGTGCCAGTGCCTCAGCACCCTCACAGGAAGCAATTTCTTCCTGATGCCCAACCTAAATTTCCACTGTTTCAGTTTGAATCCATTACTCCTTGTCCTATCATTGCAGTTCCTAACACAGAGTCCCTTTCCAGCTCCCTTGTAGGCCCCTTCAGATACTGAAAAGTTGCTATGAGGTCTCCACACAGTCTTCTCTTCTCCAGGCTGAACAGCCCCAACTTCCTCTGCATGTCATCATAGGGGAGATGCTCCAGTCCTCTCATCAACTTCATGGCCTCCTCTGGACTTGCTCCAACAGTTCCATGTTGAGGACCCCAGAACTGCATGCAGTATTCCAGGTGGGGTCTCACGAGAGCAGAGGGGAAGAATCACCTCCTTTGACCTGCTGGCCACACTCCTTTAGAAGCAGCCCAGGATTCAATTGGCTTTCTGGGCTGAGCTCACACTGCAGCTCACAGTGAGCTTCTCACCCACTGTCACTCCCAAGTCTTTCTCCTCACTGCTGGTTTCAATGATGATGACTAGATCAGTGTTGTTTATGAACTCTTTAGAGCAATTGCAAACTATTCCTATTGCTATCAAGAGCCCACATAAGCCAAAAAGACTGGTACCTCTTTATTTTAAAGTGTAGAGGGAGATGTTTTAGCCATTTTCTTTGCATGAGTTAGGTACCATATTGCAGCTATTACAACTTAAAAGAAAAGAGTGTGACCTTAAAAAATGCCTAAAGTACATTATTTTGCCACACTGTCACTACCAAAACCATTCTAACAGAAGTCTGAAACATTTAGAGTCATGATTGCAGTCAGAATGGAGCTCTTCCAACTAGCTCCAGGCCTATACAAAGGTTAGGCTCAATTTAGTGTTGGTTCAAACTCGTTTAGCATCCCATCCATGGATTGAGCTTGCTGTCCTTGCTGCTGGGGCAGCTAAACAAGGGGAAAAACAAGATTGGAGCAGTATTTCAGCTTCTTAACTCACTTTTGAATGAATGTCTGTATTGTTATGTATAGGAACTGTATCAACTCCTACAATTAAGGGGGGGGGGAGGTTTGTAGTGAGGAGGTGCACAAGGCCAGGATAGGTTTCTATTTTCAGCTAGGAACCTGTCCCACTTACAGTGAAACTAATTGTAGGACTTCAGTCACAGAAGTCTTGGGTCATTCCAAAAACCTCACTCTGGAATTATACATCCTCACAGACCCAGAAAATTAATCTACTGGTTTGGTTTTTTCTTTCTTTCCTTATTGTTTTGCATTCTCAAGGACACAAGTCCTTGCTAGCAGATGCCTAGGCAAGGCAGAGGCAAAGCTTTAAGTCATTCTCTCTCTTTAAAACTGAAGTAGTGGGAGCAAGAGGCATCATTAGCATAAGTGGAAGAGTCAACAACTTAAAGTGGTTTAAAAACCTTATAAGTTTACCAAAAAATATTTCACAGGGAAATGAAAAAGGCACATAAAATACAGAAAGCCGTAACAATGTCTGCCAAAATCTAGATGCAAATATATTTAGGATTGGTTCCACTTTATGTTTGTTTTAGTTCCGCTATAATGCTTAGATTCGCCTGGAGCTGACTCATACTGCTTCTGAAAGGAAACAAAGTTTAACATCTCAATTGAGGAGTGCAATCTGCCCAGAGACTGGATCTCCACGGCTTTTACTGACCAAGGAAAATTATCTGATTTATAAAATGCTTGACATCTCTAAGAGCTTCTCTGCAGGCCCAAATGCCTTGCCTAGCCTGAATTAGCTGTGGCGGATAATCCTGCAGAAATGTTTAGCAAGCTTATTAGGCCCTTGCATATTAACAGAAGGGGAAAAAAGCACTATTGCCATGGCTGTTGGATCCTGCATGTAAAATATTTTTCAGTAAAAAGATGACAGCGGAGTGCCTTATTGCTATTCGCTTCTGTTATCAGCCTCAGTTTAATTCCAAGTTTATTAAAGCAAATGGGAGTCAGAAATTTAATAAACTTATAAAATGCAACTATTTTACACATTCCCATGAAAGGGTGCTTCAGGACAAGGTATGACTTTTCAAGAGATGGTATGGGCAAGCTGCAAGGGTTCGCTGTAAAACCTGAGTCATTTTGAAGAGTTCTAACTAGGGAAAAAATGTACAAAAATTAGAAAGAAAAACATACAAAATGAGAAGAAAAAAAAATCATCTGGTTTAAAGTCTAAAATAAAGCCTAACGAGATAAAGCACTCTCCTACAATTTAGTTCCAGTGATTTCAGCTGGGCTCAGCTGTGTATGTCATGTCCCATCAGAAATGCTTCTGGTCTCTGTCGCTTCTTTTCAAATTCAGAGATACCAGTGCCCAGCTCTGAGCTCTCGGCACCCAAACTCGGACACATTAAAGCAGTCAAGATTGTCTTAAACAGATATGCTGTCAGGCCAGGTGGAAAGGCCTGTTCTATAGAAAGCTTCCGAAAGTAGCACGAGGCTCTTTCATAGGCCATCTCTTCCAAACACGAATCTTTGCCCACCTTTATTTTTGTAAAAAACAAAACAAAGCAAAAACAAAAGTGGAACTACTCAGACTTCTGTGATAACATCTGAAGGTGCTGTTGGGTGCATCTATTTGTCTGCCATCACCACTCCAAGGTTTCTTCTCCTGCTGAGGATCCCATTAACATGTAAATCTTTCCCATTCTTGCCTGACACCTGAATTTTTCAAAATAATTTAGCATCCCTTTTTCTCACCTGCAGGGCACCTCACTTCCTTTTAAATGTTAATTAGGCATTTGGTGGCTTAGCCTAAAGTGTTAAATTCAGAATCATTTATCAGTTTCCCTCACCTCCTTTCACCCCCATTCACCTCTCAATCATCATTTTTGAGAAGATCGAACTGTCTTTGATTCTCCTCCATGGAGACTTCTAATCAACAACCAGGAATGTTAAGCAGTGTAAAATATCTCATGGGCAGGTGGCAGGAAGATTTTGTTGGTGCTCTTTGGAGATGGACTGCACAAATTTATTCCTGAGTTTACCATTCCCAAGCATTATGAGAAAACTTGGATTCTGCTCTACTCATGTAAAATGGCAGCGGTCATGAAGCTCCACATCCAAGCAAGTACCACCTCCTGCAGACCAGATTGTCAGATACTTTTTGCATACCCTTGGTGATATCTGAATTCTACTGCTTAGCAAATACCCATCAACCTTGACAGAGTCAGGATTTTATCCTGCATGGCTTACACATTGCCTGTAATGTGGCAATGAGCTCCACTGCTTCAGAGTTTGGTTCCATTTAATATATTAATGTATATTTACTATGCTTACACTTTGAGCCAAGAGGTGCCAGGATCTCTCATAACATCGTAAAATCTGACAGCTTGAATTTGAGTAGTGACAAGCCTATGGATAACTCTGCAGAAAAGCTTTGAGTAAGGCTTCCTTCAGCTTCAGAAGTTTTACTGCACCACAACAAGGTTTGGACAGCACAACACTGGATAACCAATGTCAGTGCCATCCAGCTGCTCCTGCCTGGCAGGGGCTCAACTGCAGAAAACAGTATAAATTGAACAGAGAAACTAATGTTTGTTCTGTCAGCTGCACCTGCCTATCAAATCATGCTGTCCATTAGAGGTTATTTTCCAAAATCTCTTAACCTAATAAACTGAACAGACAATGATATTTATGCTGCCATGAAATACTGCAGCCTATCAGTGCTGGAATGCTTAACTATCAAATCTACCAGTTAGCTCTCATCTCCAGAGGATTTTAACTCATGACAGAAGAAAATTGGAAAGGCAGATGTTTTTACAGCAGTTTTGAGAGAGAAACAGATCCCACATCAGAGCACAGGGTTTGAAAATAGACTCCCCTCTCGCCCAGTTACATAAGAATTAAGTGCCTCCATTAAGTGTTTACAAACCACATGATCCAACAGGCACAGAGCAATAGGTTTAAATAAACAAAACCAAAGGTTTGTGCCGTTTAGTATCAGTGTATACACACATATAAAACAGGTTTGTTTTAGTCTATTACACAAAATAACTGCCTCAGATGCTGTTATGGGCACTCATCTCTGACATGGGACATTTAATTCCCCATCAGAATCAATTAACTCATGGTTGAGACTACAACTGCAGGGAATACTAATTAATAACTATTAATTAGTCAATTAAAGGTTGGGACAGCCTGTCAGCCTCTGTCTCAGGTGAGCGTTATACAATACAAGGCTCACTGGAACAACCAGTTTGAAACTAAGCACATTTTCCTTTTGAGGAAAGTAATTAATCTGCTGCTTGTAATTCTACTCAGTTTGTTCATTAAAAGCAGCATTCGCCCCCCTTTGCTGCAGACTCTGCCCAGCAGATAACCTTCCTTGCTGTGCTCACCTGCATCACAACACCTTGAGATGCACAACTTGGGTCATGGTCCATTACATCTTCATTAGATCCTGCAACAAGAGGAACTACTGCTTAACCACCTACCACAAATAACCACCAGGCTGCAGTCCTGCCACTGTGCTGGAAGCCTGCCCTGCGTGCTGGGAGGAGGAGAGCTGCCAGGAGCACTGGTTTCTGTGTTTACTAGCCTGGAAGGGGAATCTGCTTTCCCTCCAAGAACTAGCTGACAGTTTAGGAATTCCAGCTGCAAAGCAGAAGGGTGAAAACCTAAGTCTCAGGTGAGGCCACCAGCGCTTGGAGCAGCTTCTAAAAGTAGAAGCCACCTTCCAGAAAGCTGGAAGGATGATTTCCATACAACCTTGCTCACTGAGCTGCTGCACACCTGCGGAGCAACAAGAATGGCTCTCTTGACAAGGATATTAAAATAGCTTGTCAGCATCTCAACATAAAGGGAAGCGGTGATATAAGGATAAGCCCAAAGATAGTCAAGTTTTACAACTTAGGTAGGAGTGGAATGGAACAAAAATAACCCACAATCCAAGAACATATTCTCCACAATTTTTCCTATATCAGATTTCATTAAAGTCGCCTTGAAAATAGCCTGTGTGAAATCAAGCTGGAGAACAAAGAAATTAAAACAGCTACCATATACTGCTGCTGCAGAAAATATACATTAAGCAAAGAAGTTAAAGAATAGAAACTAATGAGTTCTACTAATTCTTTAAGAGGATATAGTGCTAATAAATTCACTGGAGAAAGCCATGCCAAGAGGCATGGGTAGGAAAAGAGGCTGAAACCCCTGACCCTGGATCAATCCATGTAAATACACCTTGAACCACTGCACAGCTGTGGGAGTACAGCATAAAGAGAAAAGATACCAAAACCATTCCAGCTATAGGAGCACTTAGGAGGTCTTCCTCCTTTATGAAGGTACCTGTGCTGTTCCTGTCAAGGAAAATTAGCAAGGAAAAGGCAACTTCTAATTCTTTCTGTGTAAAGGGGACAAACTGACTTACAGATATTCTTTGCTGTGCATTATTTGCCTGCTCCACTTTAACAATACAAAAAGAGAGGATGGTCAAGTTGCATATGTTACACCATTTTCTAGGGCTTTCCCATATACTTCCTCCATTCCATGATCTTGATCAACTCTGACATCTAAGTCATGAGTACATGTTCCTGGTCCAGACCTTCTGTCAGAATTGTGTCAGAGGTTTCTTCCCAGCAGCACATGATGATCTCCAGCTTCTCACCCTCATTGCTTTAAAATGCTCATTCCCTATTTAAGTCTAACCGAAAATCACACCTCCACAAAGTTAATCACTTTGAGAATTTCAGACATACCTAAGTGTGAGACCCACCAGATTTGGAGCTCTGCAATTATCTATCACAGAGGAATGTGTCACGGTTATTTGGATACAAAATAGCTAGGACTTCTCCAAATTTCTGGAAGTAATAAAAGAAAAGCCTTTATTTAAAGCACAGAGGCAGAAGAACAAAGGGAAGAGGAAATTAAAGTAAATCTTGCACCACTGAGCTGGCACAGACCACTAGATCAATGCCAGCACACAGCTCGGCTGTACGGGAGCTCTGCATGCTGATCACTAGCAGTCTGCATGCAAATGCATCTCTAAAGGAAGAACAAAGAACAAAGAGAAAGCAAATACAAATGCATATGCACAATCATTCAATTTGGGTTTATTCATAAAAGGAATTTCATTCCTTGCTTCCACCTCTGAAAGGCTGTTTCCAACATGACGGCTCTTTCTGCATTTGCAATATAGCAAATTCCAATAATCCCAATTACACATTCACGTACATGCTGCAAGGATGCTGCAGCCACCTTCACTGACAAACAACAAAAACGAATTTTATCAGTTCAAAGACTTTTCTCTAAACATGTATTCAAAGAAAACCGTTTCTAATAGTAAGCTTTTCCCTTGTCAGCATCACAGTCTGCACAGGTGGGCTGGGGTGGAGGGGAAGGACTACATGTCTTTGTGAAATTTCTGAAGGATTTCTGCCTCCATTATCATTAATGTCTGGGCTTTCTGGTATTCCCTAACGTCTGCAAGTCTTTCTCAATCACTCCATCAAAGGCCACAGAGCTTGATTTCGCAACAAGTTGTCAGCTTTTAATAGCCTCTCCATAATAGCAATGTTTTTTAAATTAATGAGATTAGGGAGCAGATTTCTAACGGTTTTTCCAGCACTAAAAAGAGTAGATAAGAAATACAGTGGCATGAAATATACAACAATGCCTGAATGTAAAGATACATAAATGTTACTCACTTACTTACAGATAGGAATGAACTGGACTCTAGTCAAAATCTCTATCAGTACAGTCTGTTCCCTCCAAAACAATGACCTTGGGGCCAGATCATACCTTTCCACGAGGCTGGAAGTGATGTAGATTGCTAGGTAAAGCACACCCCAGGTTTACACAGTACCTGTGCTCTACTCCAGCTCAGCCACCAACTGGGAAAACACTTTTGGGGCTCTCAGCCACAACCTCCCAGCTTGATGGGTTTTTTCCTCCTGTGTTTACTCACAGCAAAACGTTTGCAACACAACTCTTCCTTGCCATGTGGATATAGCACATGGTACCAGCACAGCATCAGCCCCTCTCACAGAGGCAATTCCCCCAGATCCTTTGGACACAGTGGCAATAACACAAGGACCTGCAGCACACACTGCAGGATAACACATGGGGAAATCCCTTTCCATGGGGCTGGAAATGAAACTAACTGAAAGCAAATGTTCACTGAGGAGTCTTAAACAAAGTCAGTGATTAAAGCCAACCCAAATAATCAGACACATTTTGTTCTTTCTAATCATCAAACTACTGTCCACATTATCCCTGACATGTGAAAAGAAAAGATTGAATGTTGAGTTTATTAATTTACTTCTTTAATAACTGCCTGTGTGATGCCTCATTTGTTACATGTTTCTCCCTCACACTGTTCCAAGAGCAAATAGAAGTTTTAATATTGTTTATATTACTATCATCTGAAAATTAATAGCGCTTCATACATCTTTTGACTTCCTGGTGGCTACAAGGAAAAAAAAATCTAAAATATATTCAAGGCTAAGTGTCATTTAAACTGCCTCAGATATACATGTATTATAGTAAATTACCATAAACATGCTATGCAGTGATGGAGACAAATGCCCAAAGAGAAAACCCATGTAAACAAGATAACTAAAACTGTCTTATACATATTTAAGGGATCCATAAATGAGAGCTAGTCATAAACTTGACAAAGGTAATAGAAGATATATGTTAAACTTCATTGCTATAAAATTCAGGTTAAAAAGGTGATATAAATATTTTAGTCTTTTATCTAAGACTGTATCATTAAAGATTTAGCCCCTCTGTAACTGCTTTGGGGGGGAGTGTTGAAGGATTTCTTTTTCACCTTTTCACCTTTTTTTTCCCCCCCTTTAACTTTTGCACCTTCTATTAGTTGATTCGAGTTCTGCTTCTTTCTTCCTGGGTTTCTTAGCTCAATAAATGATGGTGTGCTACATACAGAAATATATGCCAAGCACTCACAGAGTTGTTACAAGAAAGCCTGTGATTTTATCATTGCTTTGGGGTATTTAGTATTTCTTCTGAATCCCCAGCTAATTAAATACAATATTTGCATGGGAATCTCACTGCATGGAATTTCTAGCTCCTGGAGTTGCGAAGGAGAGTTTAAAAATGTGGCAGAAAGATAGAAAGGATGATTTAATGGTCCGGAAAAAGTGTCCAAAAATTATTTTTTAAGAAAGAAAACCCCAAAATATACCACTTTCATTTCTTATAGTCAACTTCAAGAATTGTGATGTGGTTTCAAATCTTTTATAAGTCAGGCATGTCAGCCAGCACTGGATATAAACCAGAGCCTTATCACAGGCTTGAATGCTCAGCATCCTGATTCAGAAACACAGCTGCCATTGTTTTACACCAACATATGCCCCAGCACAATTTAACGACAAATATTTGTTCTTATATAGATAAATATATTCCCCTAAGGTGCATAACTTCCATGTGTAACATGGAAATAGCTGTTAGTGCTCATTACATGTACACTGAATTTGAATATAGTGAAACTGTTGATCTTGGGTTTAGATTCCTGTAGCCTCCTTCAAATTAAAGAAAGAAAAAAAAGAGAAAAATTAGGTTGATTTATCACATCTAAAAGTCTGGGAATAAATCTTTATATTCTATTCATTGTCATACACACAAAATTCCCCTGGAACACTGCAAGAGCACATTGGTATTTAGGGTCCTGCTCTTTTGCTCTGTCTCTCAGTGATTTCCTCATCAAGGCAGCTCAATTTTCAAGTGTTTCCCCTCTCACCCCCAACAGCCACTCCTGGTAATTGCCTAACTCTGAAAGCCAAGCAAGGTCTTTTCTGGCTTATACATTAGTAGCAGTAGACTGTGAAATCAGAGGTTAGCTAATAAGCCATCAGGACAGTCTGGACTGTCACTACAGCCCTGGCAGAAGTAATAACACTGATTTAGCCAGCAGAGTAACAGAATGTAGCTCTGAATACATCCAGGTAGCAGAAATCTACAGACTGAAAAAACCTGCCGTTCAGGAGCAATTGCTTTTGAGTCTGGAAACATGGGAAAAGACACTAACATTCCAAAATTATGTGAACTATTTTTCCAGTAGTTAGATTTCTAGTGTTTATTTTAGATCCTATACTTCAG
>NW_008688235.1:11259-25741 GCF_000695815.1 Acanthisitta chloris
TTTTCATCTTCTTGATTAATTTGAGAAAAGATGGTCCAGAACAAAGGCCCTTGATCCAAACACTCACACACTTTCTCCTCTTCAAAAATCAAAACCTGTACATTGTGCCTGTGATCTCTCTCTCCCCTCAGTAAGTGTTTCATAGCTTCCTGCTTTCCCTCTCTGAGCCTGCCTGCCAGTCTCTGAGCCTGCTTGCCAGCTGTTTATTTTCTCTTCATCAACTTTTTTGGGAAGAGGCCATTTCATTTTCCGTCAAGTCTCCTCTCTCTTCCATTGATTCTCATCTGTATTTTTCCCTTTTGCCCTCACCCAGCACTACACACATTTTCTTCTCCATTAAGTTAACTCACAATTCATCAAGACTCTGCACTCCAGAGCCAAGCAGATATGGAGCATTTGAGAAGGAAAGGCAGGGATTGCTCCAGCTCGCTAATAAAGGGTATCAATCTTGCTCCCATTTTAATGAAACAAGTTGTAAGCTTCTCTTAGTCACACTAATGAAAGTATTTTGCCAAGTTTATCCCTAGCCTGAGTCCCAGAACAAAAAGTGGGAGAAGAGGGGGGCACAGCATTGAGAATAATGGACCTATATTTTTAGCTAATGGATATTACATGTTAGAAAAGAACCTTTTTTGGATAGGAATAGGATAATAACACCCACTTCTGTAGTGAAGTGGAAGGCCAGGACCCTCACTCTAAATGGCATATATAATGGCCATTATATATATTCATGAGATCAGTGTAAACCACATTGGACCACATCTGTGAAAGTCTTGGGGAGGGGTAAAGGAGTATTGAAAGGGTTTTATAGAGTCAAAGCCAGGAGACATAGTTAACTCAAACATCCTTCTTCAGAACTTCTCTTTCATTCCCTCAGTGTAACCACTACTGACACTTCTCACAAAGCACTCCCCTAACTGGAAGGTTAGGGGCTACTCAAGACGTGCAGCTTACACTAAGGACCATACATGCTCCCTGCACACGTGGGGGAAAAGGGCCTCTGTAAACTGCTTCAGGAGATTAGGCCTTTATTTCCAAGGATGGAAAAGGAGCTGTGTGCACACAGCTGAGGACTACATTTTTGAAGTCACTTCACTTTGCTGCTAACATCACTTCAAGGACTTAAAATCCATTTCTCCTCCCCCAATCAAGTTCTACTTTCCCAGTTTCATCTTCATCTCTCCTCCCTTCAGCACCACTTAGTGAGGATGGATAGAATCTAATGCCAATTGTGCAGCCCATGACTTGCCCTGCAGTCTGTATATATTCTTTACCTTACTTTTCTCAAGACAGGAACTGCAGAAGAGCTTTTCCCTCTTTCCAGTTGAAAGGGTTACTCAGCATGGGCCTGCCAAAGCCAGCATGAATCCTTTGCTTCTCCATTGTCAAATTCTGTGCCAGGCAACACCAGGGCCCTGCCAAAGGGTTCAAGAGCAAAGGGAACAGGTAGAACTGAATTAGCTCCACACACACCTCACTGGCCTTTTGAATCTGTCCAGTGCTCAATTCCCAAGTTACAGATGCTTTACTGTGAAAAAGGTGCAACCACCTCAGTCTGATGTCCCCCGTTGCCTCCAGCTAATCTACCATACCATTACAATAGTCTCAGTTACTGCTTTTAATGCCTTATTCTCCCTTATTCCCATGAGAGATCTCATTTGCCTTCATCCTGAAATAATGACATATTATCACCACTTATCACAAATTGCAATTTCTCTGTCCCTCCTGGGAAGTATATTTTATACCTGCCTTCTCAACAGGACAAATCCTTAAGAATGACTGAAAACAGAAAATCTGGACTTCTTGAGCCTTTGTACTATAGTGTGACCAAAAAAAAAAGAAGGATGGGGGAAAAAAACAACTACAGGTAACTATCAGAATACAGGATCCACAAGTTCACAACTGTCAAAAAGATCAGCTCATCTTGATGGGGCACTTCTTACTCTGATAAGCACAAAACATGAGTTGTGATGATGATATAAGTTGTTGTGGTTGGATTGGGTTTTTTAAATGATAAATGAACTCCTTCGTTGTTTTGTCTCTGATGATAGTTCTGAAAGGAGAGACTGTACAATGGCAGGGAATAATTGAATTGTAAAGACAGAGGCACAGATGGATAACAACTCTCTGTCATTTGTTCCTGAAACTTCCTAAATGAAACTCACATCAAAATGTGAAAATCTGTAAAGCATCATTAATTTCAAGGGATCAGAGTAAGACTTTAAGCAGGAACTATGAAATAGTTTCTGTGTGTACTCTTCTGATGTCTTTCCTATTTCATCTAATTAACAATAAAACAGATGTCCCGTGACAAAATCAGCTTTTTCATCCAATAACACTCTGACAATCTAAAAATGCCAAACCCTTCACATATGTAAGTTAAATGTCACTGGAGACAGTTGATGCAATTTCGAGATAAAAGCAAAGTGAATATTAACATTGGCTAACTAGCTACAGGGGTGCAAAAAAACCCATTGTCTTCCCTTCAAAGTTAGAGATCTCTAGTGCAGTGATCTTTGGACTAATCCTGTTCATGGTTCTTAAAATGTAACCTTACCAATTTAACTTTCTTGAGTATTGTAAGTTACAAACCTTAAGACAGATATAACTGAAGTGCTCAAAGCTCTTATAAAGGCTCATATTCCAAAGTAAAAGTAGTCTGTATTTGCTGTCACTCATTTGTAAGAGCCAGGAATAAAGGAAGATTAAACTTCAAGTCAGAAAAATAAACCAGTAATATAATAGCAAAAAGAACCCAACTTCCTTTACCTGTCTACATAAACATGGGAAAACTCACAGCATTGGTATGCACTTACAATATGTAGCTCAAATATTCCAGCACCACGAACATTCACTCTGAATTACTCATTGACAGTCTCTACCTACTGCTAATTTATCTCTTTCCCACCTCTAGATGATGTAAAGGTTGTTCACGTGCAGGTTGCCATCAAAGGCAGGATGTTCTCAAGGCAGGGAATTCTCCATTTATGTTGTCCTTAGGATTTACACATGGAGGGAATTGGCCAAGGTTGCTTCAGGTGGAGACGTCTAACTTAGAAATATTCACAACCTTCAGTTTAAGAATTCCTCCTCCTCATATGTGCCCTCAAAGAACATGAAGTTATTTTTGGCATTCAGAAGATACCCTTTAGTACAATACAATTATTCTGAAGATACTACATCTCTTTATGAAATGTGATACACAGCACTCAGAGCAACTCTGGAGAAGTTAATCATAGTTGCAATTGTGTGTCTTTTCCAATTCACGCAGTTGTGTGATTGACAGAAACTCCCAAAGCAGAATCCAATTAAGTATAATTTTGATTCTCATAAGACAAGTCTGCCTTTGTTGTAACACCAAAATCAGTTCTGAAACACAGATAAAACAGATATTAAATAATGTAATCTGAAGCTTCTCAGAGAGAATAAATGCCACCAATAATAATGCTGCCACTGTTCCCTTCTGCAGGCTTCAGTCAGTTTTCTCCAAAACTGAAATATAAACATCTCAGCTTATAAAATACTAGGGGGGAGATTTTCCTGGGTTTTAAGTCCCTGAAAGTGCAAAAACCCCCAGGGATTTTCAAAAACACCAAGATGCCTACTCCCACTGAATCAAGAGAAGTTACAAACTACTCCTCAGAGTATCAGAACTATGAACATATATTGTTGTTTTATCACCTTTAGTAGATTATATAGCCTGTGACTCAGCTTCTATATAAAGAAGTGCTTTGATAATGCTGGGTACAGAGATGATGGTACAGCAATGCACTGGTCTGTGGGAATAATCACCATGATGTGTCATCTGAAAACCTTGAGAACTTCTATGTAATTATAATAGTACTTATTTTAATCCATTAAATACTGTCCCAAATTTGATCAAGTCACCCACTATAATCTTTCTTGCCACACCAAAACCCATTTTAAGTGTTCAGTTCTTCCACACAACCAATAATCTGCCAAAACTATTTTCCCCTGCTTTCAGCACACTGAGGAATAAGGTAAAGGAGAGTTTGCTGCTTGCAAAGTGACTCTGCAAGACAGAGGTCCAAAACTAATGCCACTTCCCCTTTTAGTGCCCACACCATGCCACACACACAGCATTACTTCCCATTACCTGTCTGTTGTATCTACCTGCTGCCTCTTGTTCAATGGCTGGTGCCAAAGACCCTGAAACCACTGCAATCACAGTGACAGCATTTTACAAGTACAGACAGTTTTGCTCCTTTCAGGCTCTTTCATTCTGCTCTTTTTACAGAGTCAACAGGAGGTGTCATTACAGACTGTCTCGCTACAGGAATGGACTAGCCACCACAAAAAAAAAAAAATCTAGTAAAGGGACAAATTTCAGAACTCCCGTTTGGGTTCTGAATGACAAATACCCACACGGTATATACGGACGATGGTGTCCCCTAACACTATTTACAGTGAAAAAGCAAACCCAGCGAGGAAGGTTTGCCCTGGGCTGTTGACTCGCGTGTGCACATCACTCACCGCCCGAGCCTCGCTCAGGCTGCAGCGCCGCGAGGCAGCGGCGGCGCCAGGCACAGTCTCTGCCGCCCTCTAGCGGCCGAGAGAGCACCCGCGAGCGCCGTGGGGTCAGGCTCCGAGTTTGAGGGTTTGGAATGGAATTTACAGATCATCCAGCCCCAACCCCTGCCCTCGGCAGGGACACCTCCCACCAGAGCAGGTTGCTCAAGGCTCCATCCAGCCTGGCTTTGAACACTGCCAGGGTTGGGGCAGCCACAACCTCTCTGGGCAACCTGGCACAGTGTCTCACCACCCACACAGGGAAAATTTCTTCGTAATAGCTGGCCTAAATTTTCCCCTCTTTCAGTTTGAATCTGTTACCCGTTGTCCTATCACTGCATCTCCTAACAAAGAGTCCCTCTCTGGCTTCCTTGTAGCCACTTCAGATACTAGAAGGTTGCTATGAGGTCTCAAGACAACCTTTTCTTCTCCAAGCTGAGCAGCTCCAACTCCCTCAGCCTGTCCTCATAGGGGAGATGCTCCAGTCCTCTTACCAACTTCATGGCCTCCTCTGGACTTGCTCCAATGTTGGGGGCCTTGCGAGGGACGGACTACAGCACACACCAAGATGAAGCTCTGTAGCCAGCTTTATTTAGGGCACCAAACAGTATTTCTAGTAAAATGCCTCCCGTACATGCAGCTACGCACTGATCACACAACTTTGGATTGGCTGGGCAAATTGTCAATGCATACAGTTCTTACTTATGATAGGTTACAAGTTTAAGCTGCATCCCCCTCTCACATCCTGGGAAACTGATAACAAGAGCTACACAAGTGTCTATGAGAACCTAAACAACAGCACTGTTCTCAGCTTGTTAGCAAAACGACTTATCTGTAGCACTAAACCTCAAAACCCTGGCAGCAGGAGAGAACAAGGCCATTAGAAGGTGTTGGATTGAGGACACAGGAATGCAAGAAGATAGAAACAAGGTCAGCATTTTGTGTGTCTTGTTTTTAATTGCTTAAACATTCCTTTAACCATTGCTCAAGTTACAGCTCCTCTGCTAGCCAGGCCCCAACACTCCAACAGTTCCATGTCCATCTTATATTGAGGACACCAGAACTGTGTGCAATATTCCAGGTGGGGTCTCACAACACCAGAGTATCACCTCCTTTACCTGAATGCCACACAGCACAGTTATTCCAGAAGCATCTAAGCCTTAGTTAGGAAGCTCTGTCATTAAACACTAACAACTCAAAAGTGCATAGGCTGCTCTTATTCTATTTCTATGCCCTGTGAATTAAGGGATCTTGCATTTTTTTCCCTACTTTGTACTATTCACCATAAATTAGAGCGATGCTGAAACATTTTTTAGGTAATTAAATTCTTGAAGGAGATTATTTGTGAACATTTCCAATATACACAACATCACAGTCCAGGGAAGTTTTTAGATATTGCTACAATAGAATCGAATCCATCTCAGCATCTATGTAAGGCTAAATTGTAAAATTGAAATTAAAAAAAACCCACATACCACAAAAAACAACCCCACACATGTGAAACTCAAGAGGTTATATCTGTTTACTCCAAAGCTGATTTTGTCTTCAAATTTTCACTTCAGTCAGACCTTTTTTTGGTTCCTGGAATGATCCAAATTAACCATTGTCTTTGCTAGTGAGTACAACACAGCAGGATGCAAGTATCACATCACACTGTCTGACAGTACTGCAAAAAGCAAATCATGAGCCCACTTGTGCTGTAGTCACAACAGCAGAATTCAGACCTGGAGGATGGTTTCCAGTGTCCCAAAGTACAGGCTCATTCTTCTCCACCCTTCAGCTTGCATTCCTGGATTAGGATCAGTGGGAAAAAGGCAGAGATATTCTATTCAAGAAACTCGTGCAAGGTCGCCATGGTATTTATTTTGTGGTTATACATACAGACCCACCTTGACTGCATGTGCCTTAGGCCTTTGTCACCTGTGTGGGTAACACAACATTTTATTCCTTACCCTAAACAACCATGAAATGGAAAACATTATACAGGACATTACTAAAGCTTTTTTCAGAAACACAAAAATAAACAACCCCAAAACACAAATCTAGCAAGTAATTCACATGATAAGCTCACTTTTCTATTCCCTTACCCACCTATATTCTTCATGACCATGATAAATTGAGAAGTATTTCACAAAAACTCCATGAAAGTATAACCAGAGTGCTAAGTAAACATATTGACACAGAAGCAGCACGAGTAGCTCAGCACACTCATGAATGGGCAGAAAGCCTCTGCTAGTTATGACAGACAAGTTTGGCACTGGAAAGGGTTTCTATTTTTAGTCCAGCTTCCAAAGGAAATGAGGTTTATGCAGTTGTAGTACATGGACAAGTTGTGTGTTTCATCTGCATTACTATCTTACTATCACTACTCCGCCTAAAGAGCCAATTGTAGCCTAAGTCTCCAATTCTGGAAATGCATTGGAATTTGGTTCATATAGCAAGTTTAATCAGTGAGAGGTTCCCTGGAAGTGCTCTGACTGCAAAGCTTCCAAAGCTCTGAAGGCTACAGGCTTTATTGCTTACTCCCCAGTTTGTCTGGGTGACAGTACTCAAGTGCAGTCAATAGTTTCCCACAAGGATCTGCAGCTCACTGCAGGCTTCAGTCTACAAGACATATCAGTGCAAAATAAATAAAAATATGGGTTTTTTTTTTTAAAAAAAGAAAAAAAGTCAGTAAGAATCAAATTTACCAGTTTGTTTTGAGACCCCAAGGAGTTACCTCAAAGCAACTGGAGAGAGAGCAAATGGGCCAGCAAGAGACAAGCTATGACAATTGGGGCCTGACAAAAAGGGGGTGGAAAGGGGCTGGGTATTGCCAGTAGTAGGCAGGAATCCCACTCAGCCTGGGTCTGCACTAGCCTGCACATTGCACATTCCCACAGAAATGATCCCTTCCCCAAAGCCCTGTGGGTTTAGTAACACAAAGTGGGAGACAGGAGAGAAAACATGTGACTTGCTGTTGAGTGTAAAACCAAGACTGGATCTGAGGTCATCAGATGATTGCAAGTCAGTTTAACATTTGTGGCATATTTGTTTTTACCTAAATTAAATAAGGATTTTTGAAAACTGCAGAAATAGGCCTTTTTATTTATTTAAATTGCCTTTCTTACTGTGTTAATAAAAGTATTGCATGACATTCTCAGCTGCTGTTCCCTTAGTAGCTGGAATTTTTTCCCTCTGTGAATTTCTAGTGCTGACATTTTACTTTTTTTAATCTTTGAGCTCAAGGCAAATTTTTTTCACCCTGATTTCCTTACAAATATTTGGGGCTTGCTCCTGCATTCCTTGAAGCCAGTGAAAATCCTGAATGCTCAAGGAATGCAGAAGCAAACCACAGAGTAATTTATGTTTTCTATTTTACTTGCTTTGGAAGTCCCTGAAGAGACATATCGCTGTTTATTACTACAATAAAACTTTCCTAATTCACTCAAGTGAGTTAATGACTGAGAAAGCTCCTGGATATTACCAAATGGGCAAAACATAAATGATCACTATATTGTTTTCTAAAAAGCAAAGCTAATATAAGCTTTTTTCTTGTTAAATACATCTGTATTTTATTACTTGTTACAGTGCTTTACTGCTGAATAGCAAAGCTTCTGTGGTGTGCTTGAAGCCTCAACAATGTGCAAGGCTGTGAGATCTGTAACTTTTTAACTTTAAAAACATGGGAAGAAGTGATTACCTCAGTGCGTATGAGTTGTGGAAATTACCACAACCGAGATTAATGAAATCCCACTAACAGTCTTCCCTTTTTGTTTGCATTTCAAACAGCTCTGTCAACAGCAGCTGTTCATCAAGGCCCTGACTTCATGCACAAGACTTATCCTTGCCGTGTCAGTTTTATTTACCTGTTATATATGGTCATAGTATCAAATTATGAGCTGATTTAGGGACTGTTTGTTATTTTTTCCCAGCCTAAGACCCACTCAGCACAATGGACCCTTATTGCCACAGGTGCATCTGTCTGCTCTGCTAACACAAATAAAGAGTCCATTAAATTCAGTGCAGCTACTCCTCATTTACAGTGGCACGGAGGAGAATGACGTGTAGGATGCCAGGACTCTGCTGGCTCCACACAAATCACGGTAAGAAACAAGAATACCTGAAGCAGAACAGCTTTGACCACACAGTGGCAGCAGAATCAAGACACTGCTCAAACAAGTCCTGCATTAAACCTGTCACAGGAGCAGAGTTCCACTAGTTCTTGTTTGGGGAAAGAGGAAAGTAGTACTATAAAAATGCATTAGGTAAGATGCATAACTAACTCTAGGGAATTTCCCAAAGTTTAAGTTCTCAATTTACCTGTTCCAGCTTGAGACACATGACTTGGGGATACTTCATTTTACTGGAATGACCTAATGTGTGTTTTGAGCCTGAGCTGCACCTAAGAACAAGCTCCACCACTGACTGCCCTCTAAGAGCTCCAGAGAAAGAGTGAAGAAACTGAGGTTCCTTACCTCACAAACTACTGCAACACAGGAGGTGACCAATCCAGTCAACAACGTGCTGGAAGCCTTCAAGAAACATTCTGGAACAAATGGTTCCAACCCAGTTAATTGCACAAGGCTTTTGCAGTGTAGTGGGAGTTTTACTCAGTCAACTGAAGTAAAATTGTTAATCAATTAATAAACAATAACAACTGACACACAAGCAGCGGGTCTGATCTGCTTCCCACGTGCATGAGTAATTCAGGAACAACTGTCTCAGTGTCCAAATGTTTCTATTTATGCCACCTACAGCCAGTGTGATGACAAACCAGCTTGGAATCGCAAAGAGGCAAGGTCAACCCTGTCTCACTCCTGGCTGTCATCAGAAGAAAAATAACACAGGCCCTTCTCCCTACCATCAGATAGACTGTTCTCCACAATGGAGTGACATCCCATGGCAGTCTGAGTTCCCTTTGTGCAAAGGCCTTAGCCCAAGGCAGCAGCACACCTCAGCCATCATTCAGCAGCAAAAGCTGATGTATCTCAGAGCCTGCAGGACCTGCACTACACAGAACCTGCATTACACAGCATCCACTTGTCGAGACATCCAGAGCAAGACTCTTACAGTATTCAAATGGAGCAGACAAGAGGTGACACAGGGAAACAAACACCAGATGGAATGAAGGAGCAGAGTGGGAAAGAAGAAAAAAAGCTCTGGTCTGCAGACTCCACAAAGCCTCTTTGAGACATGGGCTGAATGGCAGGGTGGGAGGGAAAGGTAAGGTAGGAGATGGGGAATTTTCCCTCTTGTTCCAGACCCCTGCAGGGACTCTGCTCCAAAGCCAGCACTGCCCATCTCTGCACACCCCTGCTGAGCTGTTCTAACTCCCACTGGGATGGACTCTGGGGCTAACAGCTTGGAGGGATCAGAAGAGCCTGGCCTAGGAAACTGCCACAGATCAGGCAACAACTGCACACAAGCCAGCAGGGAACAGCACGTCAGCTTCCACAGCAGTTAGGAAGGAAAATTGTGATTTCTGGAGCTTCATTGCACAAGGGAGCGAAACACTGTGAATTAATTAGCTGTCCTCCTCTAAACCAGGCACACTGCTGCAGCTAGGTGTGAGGCAGGAAAGGGTGAAGCACTGTAAGGGCAAAGTGAATCATCCACAGCATTAAACAAGCTTGTCGGGGGCTGAATGCTTGCAAACTTAGAGGAGGAGAGCAGCATGTATGCACCATGCACATTTCTCAGTTGGCTGTGACCATTTAACTGAACAGAGAGTCATCTGCCTTAATCATTACTATTAAATTTATTATTCATTAACTACATGAATTATTTAAATTTAAAACTATGGATCCTGGAAGCCAGTGACAGACACTGGCTGCCTCCAGTTTCTGATAGCTGGTGAGAGCCTGTCTTCTGGTACTGCCAACCTGGACCCCTAAACAAGTCAGATCTGGTCTTGGACTGCTCCAAACATAACATTTTAATAGCTATGTCATTCCCTTTATTTTATCAAACCTTCAGAGTTGATGACTTCATTTTTTTCTTCCTCTACTAGATGGCAAAAAGTTTGCTTAAAAACAAAATCTGAGGTTGTCATGGAATACCAGGACTCCAAGAGTCACATCTTGCAAAACTCCTTTCAGTACTATTAGATATTCAAGATCTCAGCAACCTTGGCCAGTACTCATAGCTCGTGTTTGCTAGGTGCAGTAATTCTTCTTTCTCTCTTTCAGATTCTAACTACCTACTGTACACACAAGGAAAGTTTGGGCTGAGAAGGACACATTACTTCACCTGTGCCCCAGGTAACGCCTTTTGAGCCCACAGGAGCTCTGTGCAGCACAGGAAGTTTAACCAAAGCCACTTGAGTTGCAATGAGCCCAAACCACAACACCATATCCCTCTGCATTTGCTTGCAGGGAGGACACCTCTTAACCTCTGCACTTCCACTGCCCACGTTTGAACAAGAGCTCAGCAGGCACCTTGCAAGTTTTAGACATGATTGTAAAGACAAAGAGGATTAGGAGAAACTACCACTGTTACAAACCCAATCTCCTGCATTGTCTCAGTCATCTCTTTTTTAGTCCCTCTCAGGAGAGAGGCTGCTTCCTGAGCTCTTTGAAGCATCCTGCAACAGTACTTGGTAACTAGATCTCAGGAAATAGCACACTGAAGAAACAGTGCCTAGTGAGATTTTTTTTTTTCAGAGGGATTTTAATGGCCATGAGGCTGAAGACCCTGAAGGTATATCACATGCAGTCACAGGATTCTGTTACCTAACTTAGAGAGAAGGGCTGGAAGTTTGAGAGCCAGAGCAAAGGGCAGAGTTGCTGAAGAGATTCTGTTAAAGACAGATGTGCCAATTATGTACAAAATAGGTGGCGAATAAAGGCATATTGCTGTAGAAGTACAAAAAAATAAATTCTTTCTTTTGATCACATTATGAACTATTCATTAAAATATGTCCAGAATATGGCATGCAGTTTCTGGCTACAATATTCTCATGAAAATGATATTTAAAAAAAAAAATTACTAAACACTAGATTACAACTATAAAATTTCGATAAAAAATAGGAAAAGATCTGAACTATAATGCTCAGATCCAAACTCCTCAAATATTCTGGGATTTTGGTTCCTTTGGATCTCACTCCTATAGAACTGTGAAATATCTGAAGAAATTTTAAAGAAGGCTTATAAGAAAGATGGGACAGACTTCTTAAAAGGACCTACAGGACCAGGTATTGGTTTTAAACTTAAAGAAGGTAGATTCAGACTAGATATGTGGAAGATATTGTTTTACAATGAGGATGGTGAAACACCAGAACAGGTTGCCCCAAGAGGCTGTAAATGCCCCATCCACATGGATGGAGCTTTGAACAACCTGATCTAGTTTAAAATGTTCTTGCATATTCCTTCCAACCCAAACCACTCTGATTCTATGAATTTTCTTTAATTTTGGCCTTCTTGTTAAATTGGATTTTCCAAGAATGCAGTTTTCCTATTTTTTGCAATTCTTTCATAAAGGGATGGAAAAAGGAAATTTCTTTGTAAAAAAGAAAATTAAATTACTTTTTACAACAATAAAAAGTATAATGAAAAGAGGAGACAAACATGTGATCTGAGGTGACTTAACTTTGACTTAACTCAGAATGCCCAATACCTTAATTTTACACCGTTCATGGCCGCATGACTTTTTCAAGTTATTGGTAGATAACCATGAGACATGGATTACATGATCTGTCAAAACCATCAATTTTCCTCAGTGAGGAATGGGTCCCCCTAAAAAAGTCAGCTTTCATTTTGACAGAGTTCCCATTAATAAGATGAAATTCAATATGCGTATTGTGCATCCCTTTTGCAATTCCTTACTTATACACTGGGGTACATTTCTGGAAGGACAAGGAACCCATGGCTAATACTTGTATAAACCTGCTTGGTCTTCAAGAAAGAGCTGGATGAAGGATAGAAGGGAACTGAGAATAGTTACTGTTATTGTATGGTTCTCAGGTCTTCATCAACGTCAGTAAAATAACATGGGATGTCCCAGGAGAGCTTAAAAACAAATGCTCTCTTTCTCAGCTATATTTTTCTTAACTATAATTACTTTCCTCTTGACTAGCAACTTACTGTGCTGAAGTGACTACAGTCTTTGCATATTCAAGCAGCATCTTTAGTATGCTGATATTCACCTGCTTCTCAGCATCAACATGAGACAAATTTCAAACTGAGTTCTAACTTGTTATTACTGTGTTTTTGTTGAATGCTTGGAGCTGTCCAAGGCACACAGAAGATTCAGTTCTGTATTGCATAGACTGTAAAATTTTCAAACATATAGGAAACAAGTTAATATGAAAGTCACTGAGACCATTCACATGCATAAAATAATACAGATAGGAGTTCACAGGCTCAGGTCTATCATATTCCTTTTTGTATTTCAGGTTTAAAAATGGATTTTGGATATGGAGCCATGTGGTCTCCTGCTGGATTTCATATCTTACCTTTGCAGTGTGGATTGCACAGAGCTAATACACATGATGATTTTGGTTTCAATGTCCCATTCTAATCTGCATATGCATCATTATCTTTCTAAACTACACAAAACAAACTTCATCACAAAACATCCATTTCTCATTGATCTCCTGAGAATATGTTTGCCATAATCAGCACCTCTGCTAAATTATCCTCAGTTTAAATCAGCACATAGTCAGCATGCATGACATGATGCAGAAGGAACTGCTGGGTTAGAAAATTTAATTGGTAAAGAAACTACAAATGGTAAATGAATACACAAGGGTAAGAGATATACAGAAATATGTGCATACACTGACTTATTTATGTGTGTATACATACACACATAGAGACTACTGTCACTGAACTCAGCCAGGACTTCACACATGGATCTATGAACTTAACCATTTGCTTACAGAGTCTCTCGAGAATATATTGCATAAAAAATGGGCAATATGCCATGCTGGTTTCAGAAGTTTTCACAAAAGAATGTGAAAATGAAAATAATAGTTAGCAATGTAACTTGACATGAGAAGAGTCAGTGCCTATTACTAGGTTTGTCTTACCTCAGATTCAATAGGTGTGTCTGACAGTGCTTGAAAGTACTAACTCAGCAGTATGCCAATGACATCCCAAATCTCAGGTGAAAAGATCCTCACACCTTGTTTTCATCAGCTCCTCTGTGTGTCATCAAGGCAATGTCAAGTGTCCAGCTGCCATCAAACACCCCCAGTGCTCTCTGACAACACTGAAAATTATAGAATCATAGAATTATTTAGAATGGAAAAGACCTGTAAAACCATCAAGTCCAACCATTAACCCAGCACTACCAATTCCACCGCTACAGCATGTCCTCAAGCACCATATCTACATGTCTTAAATTCCACCAGAGACAGTGATCCCACCACTTTCCTGGCCAACCTATGTCTGGCAATCCTTTCGGTGAAGAATTGTTTTGTAAGATCCAATATAAACCACCCCGGCACAACTTGAGGCCATTTCCTCTTGTCTTGTCACTTGTTGCCTGGGAGAAGGGGCCAACCCCCACCTCATTACAACCCCCTTTCATGCACATGTTTAACCAAAATCCAAAGTGAAGCAACATCCATGAACACAAATCAGATACTCATGAGGGGAGGCAGTGGGTTCTTCAGGCTGCAAAGGTCATTTTAATCCAAGTGGAAATTTCTCTGTGGACAAGAGGCCCTGAGGGAGAGGAGGCACAGGGCCCCCTCACCATCTTCTTGTCTCGCTCAGTACATGGGTAGAGGCCAAACAAGCCACTACCTCAGCCATGGCACTGCAGTGGGTTATTCAAGAGACTGAACAGGGGGTGCAGGTCTAGCACAGCCTTGTGAGCAGGGGATGAGTTGGTGGAATGGAAAGGAGGCACAAGGACACTTCTGGAGACCTCTGGCTGCCCCTCACCCAAAGGGGATTCCAGCCAGATGCAGCCAAGCAGGTTGTTGGTTGATTTTATCTTCAGTCAGGAGAGAGGCTGAAATTC
>NW_008688235.1:25757-32683 GCF_000695815.1 Acanthisitta chloris
AAAAAAATTCAAACCAGTATTTCTTACCTACATTGAGGTGCAATGAATTGCTTGTATAGTGCAGATTACTTTAGAAGATGGCAAAAAAAAAACGGGGTTTCAGCCTCTCTCCTCCCTCCTCCCCAGTGTTTAGAAATAAAGCACAAAACCCTACAAAATATCCACCAGGCTACAAACACCACTGGTGCCCCAAGAGGAACTTGTCAAAGTGCTTCCAGAATTTCAGCTGGGCCAATAAATCTTTTGCAAGGTCAAGTACTACATGGATGGCATGGAGAAACTTGTAATATTTAAAAGACTAGGGCTAGGCCTAAATTTCAAACCCTGATCACATTTGGGGAAAAAAAAAAAGGTAAAATGCTTATGAATTTAATTGCACAGGATGTAACTGAAATTACTGGAAATGGTATTTTCAACTTACAGTTGGCATTCACATAACTGTCTTTTTCTTTTTCCATGTTTCATCATGGGGGGTTGGTTGGTTGGTTTGATTTTATCTTCAGTCAGGTTTCTCTCTCAATTTCACCTTCTCATAAATCATTGAGCCATCACAGATCCTTTCCCCCTACCATCACACACAGGATTGTTTGGATGAGACAGCAATTGCTCTATATTCTCTTGCCATAGGCCAAATTCCACCTTCAATTTCCAAGTTGCATTCCAAAAGAAAAATCCTACTTAAACATCAGTGATGTGCAATGACCCTACACCCTTACTTTCGTCCTTGTCTTTTGCAATAGTTTTGTAGTGTTGCTGGCACTGAAGTGATGCTTTAACAGTGACTCTCATGTTCCCACTTTCTTTCATACTGTTTCATTTCCATCAGGATACAAAGCCAAGGTAGGTAGGTTTGCTAGTCTGCCAACAAGATTTTCCCCTTCCCAACAACATGAATGTCTTTATTGTTCATTAAATGCTGTTCTGCAAATACTGGCCAATGGTATTTGTGTAGCATTAATGTTAAAAGTCTATAGGATTCTGCAGATTATGTAACAACATTCTGTATTTTTGTACTCTACACCTCCATTCTGTTAAGTCTGTTGATTTAATAAAACAAGCCACCTAAAATAATTCTTTTCTTTTTTTTTTAATCACAGCAAGGAATGCCAGTAGGAATAGCTGTTCTCACTGCAAGTTGTCTAGGCAGAGAAGAGCTCATAATTCATTGTCTGACTAAAGAGCTCTCTAAGGAGAAGACTTTTACTTCTTCGTCTTGTTTGCTCTGTTGGTTGATTGGCATGTATCTCTGTATATAACTATATCTATGGCACAATGTTATAATAGCAAGGAAAACAAAATTACTACCTCTGCCTGACATTTCATCAGCATTACTTAGGAAATACTGTCCCTGAAAAACACAGAACAGGGGGTTACAATTAACACTAAGAAGTGTTAATTAGACAGAGCTGGAATGACTTATTATAAAGAGGAGGGTATTTTACTTTTCCATGTCTCACAACAGTATATCTTCCTGAGCGAAGTCAGGGGCTCTGCTCGGGTAGCTGAAAGTGAGGAAATGTATAACCCCTTGTTGCTGTACTTTATCACGGAACAAGCACTTATTAACAAGCATCTTCTTTGGCACATTTTAGTATATATTCAGGACATAGGGTCTCTTTTGCCATTGTTAGAGCTCTGCTCTAAACTCAGAGGAATTTGACACATTTTAATGAATGAAGACAGAGTCCAGGAGAGTTTCCTGCTACAGAGATTGCACACTTAATTAAGGCCCTTATTAAAAATAAATACTCAAGTAGTACAAAAATCTGCAATTCAAGTCTTGTGTATCTCATGGAAGAGACACATGGAAGCTGGAGACATTCAATATTAGTAGTCACTTTCTGAAAAATAATTAATTGCTTTGAGTAACTCAAGGTCACACTGTTGGTAAATCAGCAGCAGAATTTAGTACACAAAGTAAATCTTCAGAGACCCATGAGAAGTTTTCACTCTAAAACCTCACAGCTTCCTTCATTTGCAAGGTCCCAGTGCTCCTCTGAAAAAGCAGTATCTCATTCTTACTCCACGAGAACAATCCAGTGAAAGTTAAACAAATCAGTCTGCAAAGGTAAAGGATAATTGTACCTTTCTAAAGGCTTGAGATAAGAAGTTAGTATGCTTTACTTTCAGTGTGCCACACTCAGCTGAAGCATCAGTTATACCTACCTCAAGAACCACTTGATTTTCAGACTACACTCAGAACAGATCAGGAGCTCACACCCACTGAGCACCAGTAGCATGTTGCTAACACAGGAAGCACTTTGGTGCTGTGCATCCTGCTTCCAGACAACATTCTACGCATGGGTCTATGAAGAAACAAAGGCAGCTTTTGCCCAAGTGTGTCCAGAGTCTATGAGTGTAACATCTAAGAGCCCCACTTACACCAGAAATTAAACTGAGGGAAAATGAGACTCTCAGGTCATTGACATTTGTAGCAAAAGAAAACCCAAATTCCACCAGAGTGATATACACTAATATTTTCATTGTTATTGTTGCTCATACAGCCTTCAAAAGTTTTATGAAAATCAGCTACAACCCATTTTTCCAAAACTGATGAGCAATGCTCCGAACCCAGAGAGCAAAACTGTCAAAAAAAGTCTTCTGTATGCAATTTTTTTTATAAAGAAAGAAACAGCTAATCAAAACACACAACAGTTGTCTGAGAGTTTAAAATTTGCAAATACTTCAAATTTAACATATGATCTGATGATCTGTCAAAAATAAAGAAAGATATATTCTTATGGATAAAAATTTCATACACATTTCCTTTCTGTATAACAAAGTTAATCCTTGAATTGGAGGAGCATGTGTTTCAATTAAGGTTGAATAAAAAGATTCATAATACCATAAACATCTGCAAAACAATAGAGAGAGTCAACAAAGATGGCTCTGCACAAAACATTTACTGAAAATCACCAACATGATCCCTTTTGCTGTTGCATTTCGGATGCCAGATGGCTGGAGGGAGTTCCAGCAGGCAATTTCTTAATGAGAGTGCCTCTGCCCAGTATCATCAATGTCCACCAGATGCAGTATCTACCCTGCTGAGGCTTCCAAGGAAACCAGACATTTTACCAATGCCTTCACCAGGTCAGTCTTAGCTTTTCACAGTTTATGGAACATCATTTGCTGTTGTTCAGTTCAGCCGTTCAGCTCAGACGTTTCAGACCATCAGAATCCATAGGTACTTTCAGGTAACACTTAGGAAGTAACTCAATAACAGTGAAACATATCGTAGTGCCTTTGCCACCTTCTCCAAGTGTCTGCCATGAGTGTGGGGCACATCCTGAGTATTTGGACACCATTCCACATAGTAAACTAGAGTTGGGTTAACTCTTTTGTCTGGTGTACTTTGGGCAACAGATTAAGTTTGTAAGACACGTGAGGGACTAATATTCCCCCAAATCCAGCAAGTCTCATGATCTTACTTTTGTTCCCAGATATTTTCCAATGGATCTGAAAATAGAAATTCAACTAGTGTTTTGAGAACCTTTTCATCCATTGAATAGGAAGAAGGCTATAACATAATTATTGTAGAGAAGAGACCCTGCAGACACCTTTCTGATCCCTCCTGGTCAAGGTGGGATTCTTCATTTCATGAAGAATTCACAGGTTTTGGTGAAGGGCTGGAGCCATGTTTTGCCTGCCAAATTTACTGGAGAAATTTTCCTATTCTTGACACCACTGTATTAAGATTATTTTCTCTGTGGCAAAGTAAACTTCATAATGTGGATAAAAAGAATGATTAGAGAAAACAAGCATAATTCATCCCTCTAAACAGAAAAAAAAAAAAACAAACCCAGACATCTCACAGCACACATTCTAGTACACTGGACTAAGCATTGCAATTTTAGTCCTCCTTCTGTGTGCCTGATCATTTGACATTTACTCCTATTGAACAGGCCCTTAATTAGATTCTCTTGCCAGAATAAGATAGCTGACTCTTCCCTTACAAAGCAAAAGCTCTCTAAGTTATAATCTCCACTACTTTCCCCATTCATTTCACTGTAAATATCTATGGGTAACCTTGCAATCAGGAGATTTAGAAAACTGAGGAAATCCATAGGTTCTACCCGAGGTAAACCACAGGCTTCCCCAAGCCATGAGAGGAAATCAATATCCCATATCCTGCTTACAAGAAAGTGAGGTAACGTTTTGATACCTTTGTTCCCTATAAAGCTGTTTCATCAGTAAGTCTCTGCTGCACAAATCCGAGCTCGTTCTGACTTTCTGTCAGACTGCTGCTGTTGCTAGTCTTGGTTAGAAGCTCATGGTCTCTGTCTGGATCCAGCTCCCTTTAGCAGAGGTCATACCCTTCTCCCTCCCCTGACTCCAGGTCCTGCTGACCTTTAAGCCCTTTTCAGGATCTGCTGAATGGTTTACAGGGGCCCTGCCTTGCTGGCCCTGCTCCTGTCCTGTTGAATTTCTGTGAACGTCTCCTATGTTCTGGTTTAGAGCTAGTACCCCATTTCTCTTCCAAACATCTGATTTTAGCAACAACCTCAGCATTTTAAGGCCAGCCAGTCTTGTTAAATCTCTCTGTAAACATAAACTCCAAGCAGATCTCTTTAAAAGCCTTTGTAATTCATGCTTTCCATCTGCCTGTCAGACCACACGAAAAGATCCACTCTGTTTCTGGTTTCCTTTCCATTTGCCTCTTCTCCCCAGGAGTCTGCCCTGCTATTACAAACCTACTAAAATTTGCACAGATCCTGCCCATTTAGTATATTTTCCTAGTCAAACAGGCAACTACTTTCTGAGGATATGCATAGCAGATTTGTAACTATTGATGGGCAATAAGACTTTGGGTAACCTGCTTTCAGTGGACTTCTACATCTTTTTTCTGAGATTCATCTATGCTTTTCCTCAGTCATTTTTTTTTATCCATTTGTGTATTGGGGAGAAAAAAAACCCCAACTTTGCAGAAATAACCTTATTGTAACTCTTACAAGCTTTACAGCACATTGCTCAGATCCAAAACAAGAAAACAGAAAGAAAAAATACCTCTCCAAATCCATACTAGCTGCAAGTATAATTATATTGAGAACATGCCAAAGGATCCATCCTTACCCCTCACAGATCTGCATTACAGAATTCATTAGGCAGTGCTTCTGTGTGAGTCAGGAATCGGAACGTATCCTATGTGGGAGACACTATCTCTTACAGAAAAATAATCCACAAACCAGTATATGACAAGATTTTGCTCTTCCAGACCATTAAAATAGGCCTGTCAGGAAGCAATGCTTTTCCCCGTGTAGTTTAGAGTTTGCAAGGATTTAAGATAAAATCTAAGATAAGGCTTCAGTTCCCACATGCAGGTAAATCCAATACTGCACAAAACAGCATTCCATACAGAATTATCCCTCAGGCAGGTGTCTCATCATGCCCTTATCCACATCTGCCAAACTCACACCTGGGGTGAAGAAGAACGTGTGTTCTTGCCAGCATTTGGGTAGAACAGGCCTCAGATCAGACTTTCTCATGATTAGAAATGGTTACCAAGTGGCCTGTTGCAGTTAAGACTATTAGTAATATCTTCTGGTCTTTAGGCATTTTCATCTCTCTCAATGCACTTTGTTCCACATGAACAATCAATGAGTCACTGTAAAAACACCCATCACCATTTTACACCAATGGGCCTTGGCCTATATTGGAGCACACATGTAGTTGAGTCTCCTAACCTTTGTACAGCATCCAACAGTACTACATCTGAAAGTGGGAGCTTTTCATAATTTCATTGAAAATGTAACTCCTACCACATAGTACCACCTCACTCAGCCTGTGCAGAGTATAATCAGGCCTTAAAGGCTCCCTCAGGAAAGGCACTTTATAGTACACCAAGGAGCTGCATTACTCTCTTCCTGAAGACAGCTGTCCTTCAAACCCAACACACAGGAAGTGACACAACATTTTCATTTCACTCTTGTAATATAGACACCAAGATCTTTAACTAGTGATTCCTAACTATTTCCACAGCTCTTAATACTCTTCCCAGTTCTCCAGTAGTTCTCATGAGCCTAAGACCCCATCTGCCCCTTGCCCTATTATTCTGTTCTGGAATTCACCCCTTCCCTTCTCTCCACACCTCTTTCACCTTTAGGGATTACCCAGCACTGAAGTTTCTCACCAGCATACCTTCTCCAACTACATCAGCCAGAGTGAGCCAGCTCATCCCCCCACCCTTTAACCTCTTCCCACCCCATGCCAAATTCTTCGACACCTCCCCCGGATTAGCACCGCACCCTTTTATCCCACCACCCTCAGGTAATTTCCACCAAATCCAGCAACCAGCCGCACAATTTAACAGTGAGTTCGGGCAGAGGCGGCGGCAGGTCGCAGTGGACATCCCCTACTGCCCCGGCAAGCACGTGTGGCTCCCTGGGCCAGGAGCATCTCTCCCTCTGGGTATTAGATTAAATAACATAAAAATGAGAAACACTGAAAATGAACCGTTTCCAAGTTAAAACATCTGTTAAAATTAATTTTATCTCTTTTGGTTTTGGCCTTATCTTTCCCGAAGAAGCTCATTTTGGAGATGAAATACAAACCAGCACTGTGCAATTTCGGAGGGGAGGGATTGGTGCATTTTTTTTTCCCCGCGAACTTACGCCCAGCAACGAGTTTGTTTGGTTGGGGGTTTGGGTTTTTCCGTAATAAAAGGTAGAGAAAAATAGAATCAACTGGAAAGGAACAGTAACAGGGCAAAAGTATTTTTCCAACGGTGTTGTAGTACTTCTGTTGAAACCCGGGAGGTGGAAATCGGAATGAATTTTCACGTGCCGCAATTGGTGCTAAAAACAGCAGAAAACGATAAAGCACTCCGTTCCGCTCCCGTTCTAAGTGTGTGTCCCGCGCTCAGCCCCATCTGTTGAGCTCCAGAGGTGCCGCTGCTGCCCCGGGCGAGCGGCAGCCCCGGGGGCTGCGGG
>NW_008688236.1:0-2463 GCF_000695815.1 Acanthisitta chloris
TGTGAGAAAAAAGTTTTTTACTGTAAGAGTCGTGAGATGTTAGAACAGGTTGCCCAGGGAAGTGGTGGCTGCCCCAACCCTGGTGGTGTTCAAAGCCAGGTTGGATGAGGCCTTGTGCAACTTGATCTGGTGAGGAGCTGTCCCTGCCCATGGCATGGGGGGTTGGGACTAGATGACCTGTGAGGTCCATTCCAAACCTTAAATTATGTGATACTATGAAAATTACAGATATTAGAAGTTGGATTGTTAAGAAACCTAAATTTACCTTTGCAAAGCTTTTATGTTCAGAGATAAAGCCTTTCTTTAATATCTGTACATTTCAAGATCACTTTTTTCCTAATTTCTAACACTTAAATTGGCTTTTACTCTGCTCTTCAGCATGTTGTATGTCCAGCGATTCTCATGAGATATTTAATTTTATTTAAATCTGAACTAAGGCTAGAAGGCAAAGCTATAAATTTAACTTTATGGGTGGCGTTAAGCTGAAGCAGACTGAGTAGATAAAGTACTATTGCTACTTTTTCCTGAAAAGGATACCTCTTTGGCTCTGAAGATAGAGATACAATGGGGTGCAAATCCAGAGTTTGCCTCTGTGGAATGAGTGATTGGTGTCTGTTATCATTAACTTTTCCTTGGACACTGGCCACTTTTCTAAGGATGTTTTATGAGAGGGGATGTAAGTACTGTGATAAACAAAATGAAAATGGAGAAGAGCCAAGAACTCCTACTGAAAGTATTCCTTGCCCAAGTGTGAAAAAAAACTTTTTTCTGTTCAGCCTGAATTCCTCTAGAATCCCCACTGCAGTTCCTCCAAGCTGCTAGAGAGATGTGTGGCTGATGGCAGCAGTCTTCGGCTGCAATCCAGCTGCCTAGAAAAATGTTGGCATTCATGGGATAAAGCAGGAAAGCAGTATTTCATAAATACAATACTATTTCTACCTCAGCAAGCCTGAGTGATTCCTTCTGTGCAATTCTTTTCTCTTAGTCTATGGATGTTGTACAGAAATAATGACCAAATGTCCTGAAGATCAGAGAAGACTGAAAAATACAGAAATGTAGACAGGAGAATAGGGATGGCACTAAAAAGACTACTTATACCTTAGGAACATGCTGTCATGAAGTAAAAGAGAGGTACACTGGGAGCAGAAAAATTTCCACAAATTGAATGAAACAATATGGGAGTGAGAAATATAATCAACATTTCCTTAATGAATTGCTTTTTGAGGAAATATGTTGCATTTTTATCCCATGTCTTGTGTGACTTTGAAAAGGACAGTGATCTTCACAGGAGATGGGGTTTAGTAGATGCCATTACATGTAGTTGTTTCCTGGAATTGTGCCCCTTGTGCTGACCAAGTGGAATACTGCTTTCCCTAATGCCATTTTTTATAATGGTAACTATGAAAGTTTTCTGGAAACTCTACAGAAGTTATAGCTCATATAAAAGTACCATATTTTACAGCCATTATTCTTTTTTTAACAATTCTCATTTGAAAGTTCAAGGATGCTGCATCCTGCTGAGCCATTAGGTGTTTCTATTTTCAGTACTTTGTATGCTGCTTGAGTCATATTGATTTCCAAATACTTTTATAGTGTACAAAACAGGAAGAATGTAATAGCCTTATACAGTAGCTGTGATGTGATACCTGTATTTATGCAAGGCATTTGACACTGTCCTGCCCAGCATCGTTGTCTCTAAATTAGAGAGACATGGATACTCAGTGGATAAAAAACTGGCTGGACAGTCACACGCAGAGAGTTGTGGTCAGCGACTCATTGTCTACATGGAGGCCAGTGATGAGTGGTGTTCCTCAGGGGTCAGTGCTGGGGCCAATACTGTTCAACATCTTTGTTGGTGACATGGACAGTGGATTGCGTGCACCCTCAGCAAGTTCAGTGACAACGCCAAGCTGTGTGGGGCAATCGACATGCTGGAGGGAAGGGATGCCGTCCAGAGGGAGCTTGACAGGCTTGAGAGGTGGGCCAATGCAAAGCTCATGAAGTTTAACAAAGGGAAGTGCAAGGTCCTACATCTGGGCCATGGCAATCCCAGGCACAGCTACAGGTTGAGTGGGGAAGTAACTGAAACCAGCAGTGAGGAGAAAGGTTTGGGAGTGACAGTGGATGAGAAGCTCACCATGAGCTGGCAGTGTGCGCTAGCAGCCCAGAAAGCCAATTGTATCTCGGGCTGCATCAGGAGGAGTGTGGCCAGCAGGTTGAAAGAGGTGATTCTCCCCCTCTACTCTGCTCTCGTGAGACCCCATCTGCAATACTGTGTGCCGTTCTGGTGTCCTCAGAATAAGGACATGGAACTGTTGGAATCCAGAGGAGGGCCACAATGTTGCTAAGAGGACTGGAGCACCTCCCCCATGAAGACAGGCTGAGGAAGCTGGGGCTGTTCAGCCTGGAGAAGAGGAGACTGTGTGGAGACCTCATAGCAGCTTTTCAGTATCTGAAGGGCCT
>NW_008688236.1:2641-13487 GCF_000695815.1 Acanthisitta chloris
GGCCTTGAGCAACCTGATCTAGTGAGGAGGTGTCCCTGCTCATGGCAGGGAGAATTGGGACTAGATGATCTATAAGGTTCCATTCCAACCCTTAAATTCTATGATTCTATGTTGGCGGGGTTTTTTTCCTAATTCAAGTATTTATTAAATTTTCAACAGGAATAGGTCAATGTAATAAGAACTTAAATTTTATCTGCAGCTCAAGCTACTGTTTGAACTGATTTCAGTTGTTTCTTGGTATTGTTCAAGCGTAAGCTTTATCTGCTGTGGATGAAAAGTAAGGGAGAAAATTTCTTTTAATGAAAGCAGGAACATAGAATTTGTGCAGATCAGAAGAGGTGAAGTCTTAAAATACTGGATTTTGAAAGAAAGAATGATTTTATTTGTGCCTGTGTTATCATTGTTTGATCTATTTATTTGTATGCCATTCGAATAATATTCTGGAACACCAATTTGCTATAATTAAGGTACTTTTTGTTTCAGTTACCCTGAATTTTCTAAAATACAGAACTTGGATAGAACTGTGGTTGTGAAATTGTGTTAGCAGGTCATATTTATATGTGAGTTGGTTGCTTTTTCTAAAATGAGGATGCCTGCAATATTTTTACTTTTAAAGTAACTAGAGAAATATGGCAGCAGTGCTTTCTGCTTCTAATATATATGTGTACCACGATACTTGCCCTTTTCTTAGGCAAAAAAAAGGTCCTAGAGTACCTGTTTGGTTCCTTCTCTGGTGGTTTTAGGTTCTGAAACTTGATGGTTCCATTTAGGTGGTCACATCCTAAGTGTGATCAACAGTCTGCCTGATTTCCTGCACAGACATTAACTAGTCTGGTGGAAATCTTCCAGTAGCGCTCTTATTTTTCTGTTCTTAAGAGACTTTATATGTTTCTTGCCTTCATAAACATCTGTGCCTTTCTCTGAAGGACAGAGACAAATATCAGAGGCTGAAGCCATCCCCATCAGTGTGCTCCTCCCTCCTGTAATGCCGAGAGCTTGCCTTCTGCAGGTTCCAAGATCCCCATACTGGGAGGGAGAGCTGGGCTCACACATGGTGCTCTGTGTTTTGTCTAAGATCATTTTATAAATGTGAACTCAGCCTCTGGATTTTACGTACAACTCGTGCATTGCATCATGGTGGTTAGAAAACATTTTAGATGTGAAGAAGAGCACCTGACGTCACTGGCTGTTTCCAGCTTAGATCCCACAGACATATCCTTTATTATTACTGGTGGGATTCTTAGTTTAAAGAAGGAAGATATCAGTGATAGCATTGTATTTGTCAATATAAAGGCTTTCTTAATCTGAGGAGTGCAGGGTGGTTTGGATCTTCTCTTAGCCTTGATAAGTGACTGTGTTATTTCTGTAGTTCTTGTGAACTTTGACAGTAGGGGCTTATATACAGGCAAATCACAGTATAACTTCAGGCATGGGTATTAAGCAATCTGCCCCAAACTGCATAATAAACTTGCAAGAGCAAAATTTGAAGTCATAATTTCCCAAGCCATAAGGCCTGCCTCTATCCATCTTCCTCTTGTACTGTTGATTCCTGATCTTTCATAACCTTTTAAATACAGCCTTTTTCCAAACTGGTCCTTTGCTGTTCTTGCATCCTCTGCTCTTCAGTCCCCCATACCTTTCCCAAGGTGTGCCTTTCTGGGAAGATACCTCAAGAGTGTGAACCAGGCTGTGCTGAACACCACAGAAATGGGAGGATGATGTAAGGATAACAAAAGAAGTAATTAGGGCAGTCTGTATTCAGAAGTATCTCCTCAAAGAATTCACATAGGTAGATAGAAGGATTAGGCCAGTGAATTCTGAGTCTGCCAGGAAACCTGTAGCTTTGAAGACCAAGAGAAAAAATAAAAATGCTTTACTAACATGGAGTTAAGATTATTCAGTGGGTTTTGAGGATGTAGAGATTAGCTAATACAAAGACTCTAGAAACCAGAAAGTGCATGATTTAATGTGTTCAGCTCCCCCTGCACGATTTTAATTCTGTTTTTCTGGAATGAGGCCTTGCTCTATCTTGACGTGCTCTACACAGCCTTTGCAGGTCCCCCAGCAGCTCTGGGCAGAGAACACCTAGGCTCTTTGGAGCAAAGCCCTAACGTGCTGTCATTTGCCTGGCAAAATTAGATTTTTAAATAGGTAGAGCAATTAGGTGGTTTTCCCAGCACTGAGCTTACTCTTCACAAATTACACCAGACTTGCCTGGGGTTTCATTCTGAGATGCTCCTTTCATTTACCCATCACTATACTTTCAGGATTCATTGTCATATATGCCAGTAGGCTATTAGTAATTCCATGACACGAAGGCATTTTTGTTCATCTCTAGGGAGCTTTTGTAGCTGAATCGTTCCCACATGATCAATTCAGTTCAGCCCTGAAAGGAGTCATTCTCGATTCCTTGGGCTAAATATATACTCTTTTCAAATCACAAGATGCAACTCTTCCAGGCTGCTCTCACTAGCAACTCCACTTGTTGCCACACTGAACGTTAACATAGTGAATGCAGCTGGAGTGTTTGCAAATATGTGATGGAATGCAAATGTGTGAATACAGCATAAACAATAACACATTGTTCTGGTTCATTCACATATCTATTCATGTGTCTTGTAGCAGTTTTCAGGCCCCTGAGAACCATCATCTAGTCTGGCCTCTTAGCTAACCTTCCTGTATGGGTTTGTCAGACAATAGCTGATGTTCATCTTCCAGCCCCAAAGTAATCAAAAGATGGACAACCTCTACTAATTGCAGAGGTTCTTCTATCCATGAACCCTTGTCACTGAAGAATTTCCAGAGACTGTTGGCAGGTCCCTGACTTCATAACCAAGATCCCATTGCAGAGGTGATAAGTACATTATCTTTCATTGCCTAAGGCACAGTCTAAAAGCATCTGAGACAACACTGGCACACTTAAACTGTGCTAACTAAGCTTTGGAAAATTCAAAACGTACAGAGTTAAAGAGTGAGGGGTTTTCTCATATTTTTTTCCGTCTTCACTTTTCTTAGTAAAACCTGGAAGAGGGCACTAGTATTCTTCAAATAAAGCTTTTAGGTCCAGGTATAAAATTACTGAAGTTCTCTTGTATCATTCCTGTGTGCATGGCTCAGCAGGTCTGTACAGGCTGTAATTCAGATGGAGAGGAGTTAGCACATGAGGTGATTTAAGGGGAAATCTTAAGAGGAGCCAGTTGAGGAAGAATACTTTTGTTGAACTTGAGTTTTGAATACTCTCTAATGCCAAAACATAACAAGGGTCTGAATATTAACTTTTGGACTGCATTTTTTCAGAGTCTCAGGTATACCCTTCCTCTGTTCATTTTCTGTTTGTGATTGAGCTATGTTTTGGGAAAGCCATAATCTCTAAAGCTTTAACATTTCATATTACTTTATCTATGGTACTTTGCCAGCTTATTATGAGAGCAATGCTTGCCAGTGCTCTCTATTAAATTTCACAGTTATCCTTACAAACGGTAATTGATCTTTTGTTGAATTTAAATATGTTTCCTCAAAGGCATGCTGGGAGATTTTTTTCTGTGATTGAGTGATAATCTTTATTATATTTACAACTTTTAACAAAGCTCTGGTTTCTCAGCTAATTTAATTGTGCGGGTTTTCTTTCTTTTTATCTTTTCATAGAAGTACTTTCATCTTTAGTGCTTTTTCACCTCTTGAGATATTTTTAAAATTGAAATGATAATATGAAAAAGCCGCAAGACATATGTTATACAGTCTTGGTTTAGACATTTGTAATGGATTCTTGAGCCTCAAGTGAGAATATATGAAGAAAAGTCAAATTCACTTGACCAGAATGACAAAGGAAGTTTGTTCAACATTATATTTGATTTTGACACAATTCTATTCACACTTTAATAGAATTAATCCATGACCTATGTACCTATGAGTTAAGATTATATTCATTTTCACTTGTTTATTCCATTTGCTGCATTTTTAATGCACCATTTTAAAATCAGCTGTTGAGGGGTGCTACATCATGCTCCTTTCCTTTTATCTCCTGGATGCTGCAGTATAGATTGCTTTAGTAGAACTTACCTTATTTGAAATAGTGTCTGAATATATGTAGCAGCATAGTTGTGTTTCAGAACATACAATATCTTTACATTCTTTTAAATTATTGCAGTGGTTGCTAGTCAAAACAGGTTTTCAGTAAAAGTATTTTTCAAACTTGTTCTAGGACCCACAAAAAATGCATGATATATTCTCTTCTTGAGCAGATGTATTTTTTTTCTCTTGTTATATAAAAAAACCAAAAATGCACAGTAAACACTGTTTTTCATAGTGGAAATGTGGGTTCTGTCTCACTAACCTAAATATTCTTATAATGATCAATTTTACATGGATTTAGTAATCTGAATGTCTTTTCAGTAAAACTAATCAAAGCATTTTAATTGATAGTTTTTAGGACCAAAAAGTATTCTGTCCTCAAAGTTGTAAAGTGGAAAGGTTTTGCTAGAGTTTTTAAATTAGGGGAAATAATTTTTTCTTAATCTTAGGACACATTTCACCCATGACATACTGATCAATGCCATTTTATTCTGTTGATAAATGAAATATTCTAGAAATTTGTTATTTGGAATAATTTGGCTTTGTCAGGCTAAATACATTGAATATGTCAGTGTGCTCTTTGTTCACCTTGATGTTCAGTGTTTTGAGGAGAGGTACGGCAACTAATGCATCCATGAGCTTCGCAAAGTGTAGAGACAGGTTTTTTTCAGGGGTTTTCTGTTTTGGGCAGGGCAGCAAGGTTTTGCTTCTAGCATGTGGAATGCTTCAATTTTAAGGGTTGAATTTAGGGATTTTTTTTTTTTTTAATTTAATTATTACAACAACTGGCTAAATGGTAAAAGAGTGAAGGTGTTCCCTTTCTGAAAACTGCATTTGAGAAATTAAGGGGAAAGATAGCAGCTTTACAAATTGGAGCCAAGTCTGGTTTTGTTGGGACTGGGGGAATAAGGGTTTTTTTGGTGAGCTGCATTACTGAGGGACACCAAAGGCAGGGTGCCAGAAACTGGAGTTTTCTGTATTTGGGTAAAAGCATATTCATGAGGGCTAAACTATGATAGAAAAGAAGGGACCTGGTATGGAAATGTTTGAGATAGGTTGCTCTTTACCACTGTATTTCAAGTGAGTATGCTTGCTAAGGACAATAATCCCTGTGGTACAAATAAAAGTGTGTCATAATTAGAGAGGTGGGAGGATTCTTCATGATGGCCCTGGACTCTACAGTTCATGGTAATAGATAGCTGTTCCTGATCGTAGGATGGTGAAATGGTATAAAATCTTTTCGCACCTGTCCTACAGAGTGAGTTCTTTTCCAACTAAATAGAATTTACTGTTCTTCTGCAACATTCGACAGGGCTCTGAGCAACCTGACATGTCCCTGCTCATTGCAGAGTGATGGGATTAGGTGACCTTTAGAGTCCCTTCCAACCCAAACCATTCTATAGTTCTATTATTTCTTCTCTCCAGTAAGGCTGGAATTGAAAATATTAAAATGTTGAACCCAAAAGAAAATCAGTGTGAATACAGTGTATGGATTTCATCAAAAAGGAGTCTGGAAATTCCTTTTCAGTGTCTGTAGAGTGTAGGGTGGGACAAACAGTGAAGAGACCACTACTCCTGTTACTTGTTTTTTTCAATATTATTTTGGGTTGCTAGTTCATGAAGACTATGTTATTATACAGGCTGTGCATAGGCTTCTGAGAGCAGGAAACTGTATAGCTTGTGGAATAAGCAAGTGTACCTGAGTCTAGGGCGCTAATTGTACTTAGTAGCGTATGTAGATACCTACTGAGGAAGAGCATGCTGTCTCAATGTGAACATATGTGATGGCTTTAGTAGTTGTATTTTTTGTTTGTTTTGTTTTCTCACAGAAAGAAGAAAGCCTTTTTACATTTCTACAATCTTTATTCAGGAATATTTTTAGGAAAAGTACAGTCTGTGATCAGCTGTCACCTAGGCAGCGTACTGGAATGTTCTCATCGATTTTATGGACTTAGAAAAAAAGGAACTGAAACTGAGGAAGACTTTGAATTTTAACACAGCAAAAATATTGAGCAGTTTTTAGACAGCAAACTCTTTTGAGCTGCTTTACTCAATTTTATAAATTATTCACAGATGACTGTGTATTCTAACCAAATTGCTTGTTTAAATGCACCATTACTGGACACCTCACCAGGTTCTCATCCATTTCAGCACAGGACACTTCATATCAAAGCTTATTTTGCTTAAGAAGCCACTCTATTTTTCCTGGTTTACTGGCTGTGCGCAGAAAATGATGATTTTACTACTCTTTTAGAGCTGTTTATGTGTTGCTTACATTGCAGCAAATTCAGTGCTTGACCTAAGTCTTTTTTTCATGCTTATCTGGTCCATTTTATATGAAAATGCCTAAAGTAATCTATTAATTAATGAATAGTTGTTTATTCATGTATTCTTAGATTTTACCCATCAGAGTTGGTTGGAAGATATTTCATACAAAATGGTTCAGGATATCTGGACACAGCATGTCATAGTAAATATAATGCCTTTTTGCTATTCAAGTGTTATAGCTGCAGTGTAAGTAAAACCAGCCGGAATTTTGTGTCCAAAACCAAGTTTCACGTGTTAGACTGGTTCTCTTGGTTGATACCACAATAGCGCTGGGGAGAGAGAAGATTAGTTCATTGCATCTTTTTTGTATTATTGTTATATACTTAGGAAACACACCAGCAACACAACTGAAACCAGATACTTACCGTGCTTTCTTCTCTGCAACAAAAGGCAGTTGTCTTTATCAAGCAGGCTGAGGGCTGTAATAACTAGAAGGCCTTGCTCAGGGCTAAAAGTAGGTGTGGGAAAGTCATGTATAGATAGGGATCTTGGTTTCTTGCAGAGGAACACATCAGACTCCAAGTTAACCTGGATGACTTTTTACCCTACCCTGTACTACGGACTAGCAGATGTTTGTCAGCTGCCACCCAAAAGCACTGGTAGCCTTGAGGATATGCCTGGCCACCAGACAGCCCGTTGGCAAGATCATGGAAGCCAAAGCTTCCATCAGGCCTTGATGGTGCTGCTGTTGGGCCTGGAGCTCAGAAACCTCAATATCTTCATTGTTCACAAGCCAGGGATGGCACTGGTTTGGAAACCCCAAGATGTTGTGTCTGTCCTGGTTCTGCAGCAGCCAGGAGGGGCACGTCAGGATCCTGGGGTTGTTCTATATTGCCTTATGCCATGTGGAGAGAATGGAGGGGTGTGGGTGCCTTCTTGTTTGGCTGGTGTGCAGGGTATGTGGCTGGGCAGTGCCAGGTGCTCCGTGGTGAGCAATCACATGTGAATCATTCACCTGTCTTGTACATTCTGTTATTAGTATTGTGATTACTGTTCATTTACAATGGTTCTTCCCTCAGCCTGGTATCTTTACCTTTTGTGCCTCCAATTCCCTCCATCCCACCACACGGGGAGTGGGTGGGGAAGTGAGCGAGGTATCAGTGGGGACTTTCAATTGGGGAATATCATTCCTAAACCATGAAAGTTTGTCAGTGCTTTTAATCTGCAGCAGTCCTCTGGACATGTTGGTAGAAAATGTGGGAACCTCACTGGCCTTGTGTTCTTGACGGTCTTCAGGCCCGGGTGGCAAGCAGAGGAACTTCCAGAGGAGCAGACAGGTTTCTAGTTAAGCTTTTGTTAGCATTAAAATTTTCTGCAGGGGCATGTAAAATTTGGCATTTTCTTGCAGAAAGTTGCTATACTGCAACATTCTTAACCAGCCAAATTAAAAGCTTAAATTCTTTCAGCCTGAAGAAGAATAAAAATTTAGGAGGTTGGAAGTTGGTGATATCTTCTTGGCATCTGTGTGGTTACAATACTGTTTCTAAAGTCAGGTCAGAAAAACAGAATATCCAGAAGAAACGAGGATTTGCGTATTTGGTTTCCAAGAAGGAGCTTGAAACAGTATAAAATGTTTTGCAGTTAATTAATTAGAGATAGATGAAATATATTGTGCATAAGAAAGAGGTTGTGCATAATTTCTAATTCTTCTCACATTTTAATCCTGATGTACCCTGTGGCAGATCACAATCAACAATTTGCAAGGTGCTGTGTCACCCAAGGTGTTTTGCTGATATTCAGTAGTTGAAATCTCAAACATTTTCATGCTAACATTTCTGTTCTTGAATATTCGTTGAAATTCTAAGCTCCTGGTTTAAAGTTTTTCAAAATTATAGTGTTTCATAACAAAAACTTGATATCAGTTAAGTATTTTTATTTTAATTTCTAGAATACAAGAGGAGGGGAGAACAGTTTGTCCTGTTTTGAAATACAGTGTAGAGCTAGATGATCTTGCAGTTAAAGCATGATTGCAGTGTATGTTCCTGACTGAATTTTTCAAGGATTACCTTGAGCACAATTTTTATTTTTGTGTAATATTAATTAAACAATATAACCCATAGCACATCAAGAATGAGCAAATAAAAACCCAAGTGGATTGTTACTGTCATTAGATTATCTCCCTTTCTTTCTCCTCCCCTGTCCGCCTAGAGTTAATATTTCTATTTGGAAATGCCAGATCTTAAAGTGGATGTTTTAAAAAGTTATTGCTGTAATGTGGTAGAGCAGATTTATCATTCAAAGAAGGACTGCTAGCCAAGGAGAAGGCAGGAAAATCAGGTGGCCAGAGAGCAGAGGTCCCCTTTCCTGTTCTGCTTCATCCATTTTGGTGTCTCTATACAAATCCAGTACTTTAGTACTAAGTACATGTTGAAGTCTAATACTACATAATTCATTGTCCTATGAGTTGTGGTGGTTATATGAACATCCACATCTAGGGATACAGTAAATTTTAATTTAGAATGATGGAGAATGTTGAAATGTCAATTACATAAAAGTAAAAATAATAATAAAATAAAGTCTTGTTAGTCTTTCACCAGCAGCTCCTTGTGAAGAGAAGTAATGAATCTGACTATTTCAAGAAATACTGAGATTTTTTAAACTCTAAGTTGTTCTCACATGCTGGTGCTGTTCCTTTCTTCTGTATGAAATCTATAATGTATGTTTTACACATTTTGCCTCTTTGGCATATCCTATTCTCAATAGAGAGATCTATGTAAGTAGCACGTAAAGATCAGCATTTTGTTGAGTGGTTTCATAGTGTTAGCTCTTGACTTGTGCTGGGGAACACTGCTCTTTCCCAAACATTTTCTTTTTCACCATTTAAAATAAGTTATTCAGGCATGATCCTAAGCTGTGGCTTCCACAATCCACTTAGCTTGAATTTGAATAGTATCCTTTATTTAATTTTTCTTAGTGTTCATAATGTGAATTTACTACTTACTCCATGTTTGTTCATACTGACATGGCACCTGACAAAGAATTTGCAGGAAGCTTTATCATTGTTTTGTTTGTAGCTCCTCTTTCTTCTGAACAAAAAAAAACCCAAACCCTAAAGATTCCAAAGATAACTACTACACACCACTTAACATGTTGCCTTTTTAGAAATCAAAATGTGCCTTAATCAGGTCCTCAGCTTTCAAAGCAATTTTTGAGGAATGGGAAACTTTTCTATTTGAGGAAACTTTCATTTAAAGCAATGAAACTTGTTTTCACTCAGGTACAGAAAAAATAAGCTGTAGGAGATAATATGAAAACAGGTAGGAATATCGGAGATTTTCAGTTTGAACAAGAGCTGACTGAGAATGTTTTCTTTCTGTCGTGTGGAAATCAGTCCTATGATGGTAGCAAAATTAAAATACTGTGCCTGTGTTCATTTAGCTACAGATTGGCCCTTTTGGGACTTGCGTCAAATCCAAGAATAAAGCAAACTGCTCTCAGAGTTTTGAAGACTTTCTTTCTTCTGAGCCCAAGAGAACTAAAGGAAAAAAAAGTAAAACATGAGTCAATGAACTCCTTTTCTCAATTATTTTGCAGAGCAATAGAGATTGCATGGAATGAATCATCTAATGATACTTTACTTCTTAAATATTTAATGAAGAGATTATTCTCTGAAGTAACCTGCTGTGACTGTTTCACAGTGGTAATACACAATATTCCCTGAAGCTATTTCTGACATCACTGAGTCTAACATGGTTTAGTATGTTTGATGGAAAATTAGATGTGGGAGAGATGCTGGTTGGAGTACCCAATCATCTCAGGAATACTACACCAAACAGAATCTGGGCAGAGTGGACATTTACCTTACAAGCTGTCACAAATAGCAAAACAAAATAAGCAAATGAACTGTGTGACAATCTGATATTCTATCACTTCACAATAGTACAAAGCCGCTTCTGAAATTTTGTAGGTGTGATAAAATTTAAGGTGCATGCTGCTATTGATAACATGTTGGATGTAGAACTGAAAGCTTTATGTTATGTTGGGTCATATGGCGTTGCACAGAGCAAGGTTACGAGGGAGGCTGCTTGCTTGATATGTCTTGATCTTCATGCTTTTAAGAAACAAGGATAGATTGTGGCACTAGCTGACCTTAGCTGTCAATATACAGTGGATTTTTGGCTTATTTTTAATGTGGCTTCATATATAGCATGCCTTGAGAATCTAATATTCTCTAATACTTCTGAATGTTGCTTCATTCTAATATACCTAGTGATACAGTACTGAGAAATGACTTGTGATTTGGAGTGCATCATTTGGATAAGAATTTAAGAATCTGGGACTAAAAGTGATACCTGTGCTAGTATTTCCTTGCTTTTGTTAGATTGCTCTGTCATATAGTGTCTTCATAAATTCTCTAATCTTCATTATAAAATTAGTTCAGATTTTTGGCCCCATTACTGTGATCATAGAATCATAATTGTATAATCAACTGGGTTGGAAGAGACCT
>NW_008688237.1:0-885 GCF_000695815.1 Acanthisitta chloris
TGGTGCTGTGAGCACTGCCCTGGGGAGATGTTCCCATGCCCAAATACCCTCTGAGGGAAGAGCCGTTTTCTATCATCTAACCTAAACCTCCCCTGACACAACTTCAGGCCATTCGCTTGGGTCCTGCCACTGATTCCCCGAGAGAAGAGATCCACTTCTCCTGATGAAGTTGTATACAGCAGTGAGTTCTCCCCTCAGTCTCCTCCAGGCCAAACACACCAAGTGACCTCAGCCCCTCATGTGGCTTCCCCTCAAAGTCCTTCCCCACCTTCATTGCCTCCATTGGACACCCTCCCTGTAGGGACTTTCTGCTGTACCTCTTCTGGTCCTCTTTAAGTGGATGCACATTACTCATCATTGCTTCTACCTTACCCTCAATGTGTGCCTATCTGGAACAGAAGAGTCTCATGCTGGCTCCTAGGATTGTATTAACCTTTTTCATAGTTGCAGTGTGTGGGTAATCATGATTATCTTGCCATATAAACAGTCTACTGAGTCTTTGTTGTTTACAATAGCAATGGGTGAGTTTCCATCATTAAGAGAAATTCTTAGTTGTGGTCCACAAGGGTGTGACCTTATTTATATTATTACTGGTTCTCATCCCACTGCAACTGTAAAGATCATCCTATTCTTTATCATACCATAGAAACACAGAATGGTTTGGGTTGGAGGGGACCTTAAAGAACATCCAGTTCCAACCCACTGTCATGGGCAGGGACACCTCCCACTAGACCACTTATGGTATTAATGAAACTTCTGGGGATTAAGAACTTTGTATTCAATGCTTTATTAGCCCTTGCTAATATATGTATTTTTTTTCTGTCGGAGGAAACATCTGTTTCATGTGAAAGGGCTGAGGGAGCTGGGCCTGCTCAGAGGACTGAG
>NW_008688238.1:0-4159 GCF_000695815.1 Acanthisitta chloris
GAGGTCGGGCACAGCCCTTGCTGCCCATCCTGCTCAGCCCGCGGTGCCCACCCGGGCTCTGCCTGCCCACTAGTGCCCGACCTCCCCCGGCCCCCCCGTTTGGGGATCAGGTGTCCCTCCCTGCAGCAGCATCCCCACGACAGGGGTAGGACTCCCCTTCCTCCTCCTCCCCTGGGTTTTGGGTTGTTTTGGGTGATTTTGGTTTTTAATTCAGCCCCATCTGCCTTGTTGGAGCAAAAGGAATCAATAAACGCAGCAAGCAGAGCTGGTCTCTGTCACCCAACCCCTAGCTGGGGAAAGGAGGGGACAGATCCCTTGTGCCCCCCACTACAAAGTCCTGGCCCAGGCAGGGATGCTGGGGTGGGTCCAGTGAGTCTCCTCCAGCCCTTCCAGGCAGAGGATCCAAGGATGGATTATCCCCTGGCCCATCCGCAGTGTGGTCCTGGGGTGCCCTTACCCCCCAGTAAAAGCCCAGCAAGGAACTGGTGGGTGACAGCACTGTACCCACACAGCAGGGACACAGTTGTCAGCCATGGGGATGCCTTTCACAGCCCCCAGAACACAGGGAGAGAAATCCTGCCCCTAAGAGACAAGTGTTTTCCTTTATTTAAGAAAATAGGAGACATTCCCCTCGTGAGTCCCAAGGGAAGGGGGGCAGTGCCCGCAGAGCTGGGCATTCCCTCACGGTGAAGGGACAGGGCAGAGTGTGCCACAATGCCCCCCTGGAGCAGCAGCAAGGGCTGTCCCCACACAGGGTATGTCCAACCCAGTGTCTGACAAGAGACAGGGACAGCCCAGGTGGGAGGAGAGGTCTGGAGGCAGGGAGAGGGTCCTGGTGTATCCCCATGCCATGCAGAGCCAGCGAGGGGAGGCTGTGTGTGAGTGATGGTGAGGAGGGGCAGACCCCCAGGCAGAGCAGGGGGGGCTCAGGCAGGCAGAGAAGCACCCGAGGTTTGGTCCAGCTCCCATCTCCTGCCAGCCCAGGTCTCCTGGAACACCCCATCCTCGCCAGAGTGTCCGTGAATCCAGCAGCAGCATCTGTCCAGCCTCCAGGGATGGGAGCAGGGGGCTCCGTGTCCCCCCCAGTGTCACAGCAGCAGGCACAGATATCCCCCAGCGTGGCTGGGATGGAGAGGGGGCCGGGCTGGCCCTGGCTCCGTGTGCAGGCAGCAGGGAGGCAGCACGGGGGATGAAGGCACTTGGGCTCTACACGGCCGAGTGCAGATCACTGCTCTGGGGACACCAGGCACTGTCCCTAGGCAAGGGCCACATCCAGCCCTGCTCCAACCCTTCTCACAACCCTGGCAGCCGCTGCTCCTGGTTCAGCTTCTGGAAGAAGGTCTTGCCAAACTCGTAGGTGCTGATCATGATGGCACAGGCAGGTGCCACCTTGATGACACGGGGCAGGAAACCTGCAAGGACAGCACTGTCAGCCCCCCAGGGTGGCACCAGGGCACCTGTCACCCCAACGTGGGCTGGGCCACGTCCTCACCTGCAAACAGCCCTCGGGTGCCGGACTCGGCGCGGATCCGTCGCATGAGCAGCCACGTGGAGGAAGGCTTGGAGGCTGTCACTGTGGGGAGAGGGCAGTGGGTGAGGGTCTGGGGATGCCCATGGGGAGTGCTGGTTGCCCCCCAAGGCACCTCCCTGGAGCTTGGCCCCTCACCTGGGTGCACCTCGCTGTCTCCCAGCTCGATCTGCCGCTGCGTTTTGACCACGTCGAAGGGCAGTGTCAGCACTGCAGCAACCTGTGGGATTGGCACTGGGCAGTGAGCACTGGTGCCAACCCAGTCCAATCCCTCCCTCCTCACAGAGGGCATCCCCCCAAAATGAGCCCCAGTGCCACAAACTCACCGTGCCGGAGATGGCCCCAGATGTGAAGCTGACCATGAACGTGGCCTCATCCAGCCAGGCCTGCCTGCAGAGCCATGCCCTCACCAGCTCATAGTTAAACCAGTACAGAGCTGGGGGGAGAGGAGAAACATCAGTCACCCTGGACACACCAACCCTGCTCACAGGGCTGCCCTGTCTCTGCCTCCTCCATGCCCCAGTGCCACCACAGCCATACCTGAGAAGGGGACGTCCCGCAGCACGGTGGGTCCCCAGCCCCTCCAGAGGGACAACCAGCCATCCTGGGCCACTGCTGACTGGATGCAGACACCCAGCTCACGATAGCTGAGCTGTCGGGACTGCATCTTGGTTCGGATCAGCTCCAAGGGGCTGATGACTGTCACAGCACCCACTGCAGCAGAGGGGACACAGGCAGTCAGCCCTGTTTGCTCCAGCAGAGCCACCAGCACCGTGCTGGGAGAGTCAGGTGCCAAATGCAGGCACTGAGACAGCCCTGTGGGGACACAGGGGACCCCCAGAGAGGAGGGTACTCACGCCTGGCAAGGGCTCCAGCCAGCAAGGGGATGTGGTGGCCACGGCTTCCCGTCCGGGCGTGCAGGTAGTCCCGGAGTTGGTCGTAGGTGGTGAAGTAAATGACAGTGGCTGGCACAGCCATGACCCTGTGAGGAGGAGGAGGGGTGTGAGGGGCATGTGTGCCCACCTTGGCAGCTGGCAGGAGGCTTGGGGTAGGTGTTTGTGTGCCCAGACTCACAGGGTGGGGGGCAAACCGCTCCACAGAGACCTGAGACCCTCATAGCGTGTGATCTTCACAAAGGCATCCTGGAGAGAGGAGCACCAGGGAGAGGAGTTAGAGGGGGAGATGGGTAAATCCCCCCTCCCAGGAAACCCTCTGACACCCCCCTGGGACTGAGAGGCCCCTGCTCATGCCCACAGCCCCTACCAGTGTGCCAGTGAAGTGGGTGGGAGCCTTGTACCAGGCGGTGCAGCCGTTGCCGTTCTGACAGACGTACAAGTGGTCCATGAGCCCATTGCAGTAGAGGAAACACTTCCCTGGGGCAGGAAGCAAAGGCATCACATTAGACAGGAGACCCTTCCCCTCTGCTCCATGCCCAGCCCATCTGATCCCAAAACCATCATCTCTTCCAGGAAGGAGCCAAACCCTCCTTGCTTGAGCCCAGTAGGGACCAGACCCAGGCCAAGGCCCTAGCCTTGTGCTCTCAAGCCAGGCACAGGGACAGCAAGCAGTGAAGATCCAAGGGGACTCTGACGTAGCAATAGGACAGAGTGACAAGGGAGAGGGAGCACAAACAGCCAAGCCTGCTGCACAGACCCCCAGCAGACCCTGTGGATGTGCAGGGGGCTGCAGGAACAGCCTGGGCTGGGGCAATGGCACCCCCCACACCACAGGGATGTCTCCACAGCCACAGGAGTCCAAGCCACCACCAGAGGAGAAGCAAACCAGGATCAAGGCCTGGGAAAGCGAAGCCACTGGCAGCAGGAGCTGCCCAGAGCCCCAGGACGTACTCACATGTGGCTGGCTGAGCACACCAGGGCACTACTGACTGTGCTGGCAACACTGAAACACACAACAGGGACACACTGAGCCATGACACAGGGACATGCCACCTCCCAGGGCTGGGGCATATGTGTGTGCTGCAGCTCCAGTGTGAAAGCTCTGCGGGTGAAGGGTCTGGATAGCCCTGCAGCCACTTCCCAAGCAGTCCCTATTGTTACCAAACCAGCCCCTTGGGGCCAGCCTCAGCCCGCTGACCCCACAGGGAGGGGGCAGAGCCCATGGGCAGCAGTGTGGAGACTGGAACAAAGGCAGTGGGAGAACAGGGAGCAGCTGGAGCAGGCTGAGCCTCGTGGCCTCGCTCCCCAGGGGGCTGCCAGGCACAGCCCTGACCCCCCTCAGCACGGGGCTGTGGAGGGGGAAGGACAGAGCCAAGCACAGGCCCAGCTCCCCCAGCAGGGCCCCCCGAGCCCGCCAGGACGGGGGGCCCATGGTAACCTGCCACCTCACACTGGCCCCTCACACCAAGAGCAGAGACATCCCTGCCACGGGCTCTGCCAACCAAGACCTCCCCATGGGCTGGCTGGGGAGGGACTGGCAGAGCCCCCCATCCTGCTCTGAGCAGGGATACCTTTGGAGAAGGGAGTCCTCTGTGCCTGCAGCCGGATCTTCACCACGTCCAGCGGCGTCACTGGAACACACCATGCATTAGCCACAATGCCTGCTGTGGTAGCCCCCACCCTGCTGCCCACCCAGCCCCTGCAGTGCTCACCGAAGAGGGAGGGGAGGGTGGCC
>NW_008688238.1:4320-5226 GCF_000695815.1 Acanthisitta chloris
CCCCCTGCAACACACAGCAGGGGATGATGCTCAAGGCTTGGGGGTCCCTGCCCGGGGATGAGCCCCCACAGCATCCCCACTCCAGAGGGGTGAGGACAGGCGTTCCACCTCTCCCGTGCTATCGGTGTGGCACAGGGAAGGTCAGGGCCCCCCATAATCGTGCTGCCCTGGGGAGGGTCAGGAACCAGCTCCTGGGGCCAGCCCAGCCCTGATAACACCACTCTGGCCCCACTGCTGGCAGCAGGCCCAGCCAGGCTGGAGAGGTGGGGACAGTCCAGACCAGCTTTGCATGTCCTTGGGGAGTGAGGACTGTCCTCTCCATGCACTTGGAAAATTAAAGGACAGGAAGGAACAAAGTCCAAAGATCAGCCATGCTGAGACAGCCCCTCCAGCTCTGGCTGGGAAGGCAGCAGAGCCCAGTGCAGTCACGGGGGGACACCCAGGGAGGAGGGGGATCCCCCTCGTGAGCTTACAACAAGCACCCCAAAAAGGATTTGTGCATCTCAAACCTTCTGCCTGATCCTCCCAGGGCTTGGCACGGCTGCAGCCTCCTGCTGTCGGGAAGCAGCAGGGGATATCACACCATTCCCGGGGCGGAGGATGCAGAGCAATGAGCCCCAGCACACTCAGCACCAGCTATTCCTGCTCACTGCAGCCCAGGGATGATCCTCATGCTGGGATAGGGATGAGACTCTGGCAGGAGGGCTTCCAAGCTCTGGGAACCCACAGAGTGTTTTTTAAAGCCTGGGAATGCAGCAAAAAACCTTCACCATCTGACTCAGCAATTTGCAAGGTCAGAGCAGTCATAAATCTCTCCATTACAGGCTCCAGAGTGGTTGGGTGCCCAAGGCTGTGAGTCAGGGCAGGTCTGTCCTGAACCCACACACTCAGCCCCACTGGGGGAGC
>NW_008688239.1:0-1957 GCF_000695815.1 Acanthisitta chloris
TGATTTCAGCTGCCTCTGTCTTTATCTGTGGGGAATTAAACAAACTCAGTCAAAATTCTAATCTCCACTAATAATACTTAGCATGAACCTTGCTGATGTCGTCCTCAAAACAAAGAATAACTGGTTAAGACAACAGGACTAAAACTATACACAGATGTTTAACTTTCCTACCCAGTGTAACCTCATTGTATTCTCAGCAATGAGGTTAAGTCCCTGGATCAGCATCCGCTGGGCTGAGACCCAAGGTAGGACTTGATGCCTTACTCAACACATCCCATCAAAGTAAATGTGTTGCTTGGTCAGTGCTTTGTAGTTGTGTTTGTGCAGCTCTTGCTGGGCTGAAGTTGCAGTTGTGTTATCCTACTTGTGTTTCTTGTTAGGATTTCGAGGGATAAACAAAACAAGGGAGGCAAACAAGGGAAGAAAAGAGTTCCTGTTTGCAAATGGTTTCCCATCTGTTTCTCATTCTGTTTGACTCCAGGGAACATTTCCACACTGTATACATCTCATTTTAAAGAACACAAAGTCTGGATGAAGCTTTGAGCTTCCTCCTTCTGCTTGCATTCCTGTTTCCCTGGGATCTGTGTGCATGGCCTGTGGCCCTGCAGGAATCCAGGGTGTTACACTGAGCTGAAAACACCCCTGGAGTAGTGACAACTGAGCACAAAGCTGCTGTTTGATGGAGAGATGGGGCAGGGGGTGACACTTAGTGCACACTTAGGGAAGGACAGACTCAGGAATGGGAAAGAAGAGGTGTGATGGCAGCAGGGAGGTGTCTGTGGCCACCAAACTAATTAGCTGTCACCTTGTCATTTCTCTGTCTGGAGAGATGTGCTGCTTCAGGGAAAAAGTGGTAATGAAGTAGGAGGAACTTTCATCTTCTTAGAAAGAATCATCTGAGAACTCCTGGAGATCTAAGAATACAGTTGGCCTTTGGGGTTTCTGGAAATAGTTTCATAGTATGTTAAGGAGTTGCAATGGAGCTTAGAGATCCTCCAGCCCCAACCCCCTGCCCTGGGCAGGGACACCTCCCACCAGAGCAGGTTGCTCAAGGTTTGACCCAACCTGGCTGTGAACACTGCCAGGGTTGGGGCAGCCACAGCCTCCCTGGGCAACCTGTGCCAGTGTCTCACCACCTTCACAAGGAAAAACTCCTTCCTGATATCTACCCTAAATTTCCCCCTTTCAATTTTCCCCATTCCTCCTCATCCTGTCCCTGCAGTTCCTAACCACAAGTCCCTTCCCCTTCCCTGCAGGCCTCTCTGCACAGGGATCCTGCAGAAATCCTCTTTGCAACCTATAAATAAGTAAATAAATACATATTTTGCTGGACAAAGAGGGTTTTGAATCGTTCTGGAGCATCATTAAGTTGGAGAATTGTTGTGGTTGTGTTCAAAGTACAGACTGAAAGCTCATTATCCCCATTAAATCTCCTTGGATTTCCTGTATCAACCTCTGAAATACTGAAGATCACATTTTAAGTGGTTGGATGCAGATCCCTGCTCTGGGGTCGAGTCACATTGGTGTTTTAGAGACATGTAGCAAAGAGGAGCTGATGGAATAGCTGAATTTAGACAAGAAAAAAGAGAAATATACTTAATAATTGGATGATTACAAATGAAATACCTTCATGCAGTGCTATTGTATTTAACCTTGGGCTTCAATGACAACATTACCTTAAATAATTGGAGTAAAGTAACAGGGATTAAGGGTCCAGGCATCAGGACAAGGGGAGGGGGAAAGGTTTCTTCATGACATGTCCCACCTCTTTCATCCCACTGTGCCCCAGTGTGTGGGCACAAACTGGGAGACACACGAGGAAGCCAAGGCTGAAGCCTGTTGCTCTTTCCCAGCACAGGACTGGATTTTGATGCTGCACTTCCCTCTTGTGTTGGCTGCTAATACTGTATTTCCCTCTGCTTGCAAGAGCCTCTCCTGGAGTGTCCCCCAAACCCTG
>NW_008688239.1:1978-9853 GCF_000695815.1 Acanthisitta chloris
CTTGATTTTGCCCTTTCCTAAGAGTTTGTGGAGTAACTGAATAATTCCCCATGGCATTTTGATATGTTTCCTCCCTGGTTTTGTGCTCTGAACAGCATGAGATAAATCTAGCCAGCTTGTCTAGCCTATGGATGAGGTCACAAAGGAGGAGTTGCCATGAGACAGTGACATTTGGACTGTTTTATGAGCCAAAAGTCTATGTAAAAGAACAGAGATTTCTCCAGAGAGGGCAAGGTGCTGCCTGTCCTTTCACACTCCTGTCCATGGAGTTAAACCAACCTGTAAACAATGGCAAAATCAGGAGCTGATCCCAGATCTGTTCAATCTAAAGTATGATTTGGTATCCTGACTTTTTTTAGGCATGTAGTAGTAGAAAAACGATGAAAACCCAGAACTACAGTGACTCCAGTCAATTACTTCTCACTGGGATGAATGAGGAGGTTGGCATTGCTTAATTACAGTGTGACTAATAGTAGCTTTTCCCCTGGTTTTGCTGCTCCTAAGCTTTTTGCTGGAGGTTCAAGTCTCAGCCCAGCAATATACCCACAGAGGTATCTCAAATCGTGGAGCTACCATGGCTGATAGGGAAGTTCTGCTTTATTTCTGCAAGATTTTCCTGCATTCTGCACAATATTTGGGTACAAATCCCAAAGCCCCAACAAATGTAAGCACAGTTTGATAGCAGATGGGATGCACAAGACCAGACATCCTTATAGTACACACAGACAGATGCCTGTCTTCCTCCCTCAGCTCTGGATGTGGCACCATAAGGAAGGCAGACACACACGAGTTGGGATCAGCTTCCCTCACTTAACTCTGCTACAAGGGACTCCCAATGTTGATTTTTGTCTCAAAATGCTTTCCAGTCATGTCTTAAGAGGACTGGGAGTTGCTCTGCTGAAATTTCTCCATCTCTGTGGTGAGATGCAGTTGTTGTTGGGCAGAAGTTCCCCATGGGGATTTAAATATGAGTGGAATGTTTAACTATGGGTAAAAAGCCAAGTTGCATGGCCTTGACATCAACCCAAAAGTGATCACTGTGAATGCTTTAGTAACACAGGAAAGCATCTCTAAGACAGGGTGGAAGATGGTTTGGGTGAGTATTAGGAATAAATTCTTCACTATGAGGAAGATGAAGCACTGGCACAGGTTGTCCAGAGAAGCTGTTGCTGCTCTTCCCTCCCTGGGAGTGTTCCAGGCCAGGTTGGATGGAGCTTGGAGCAACCTGGGCTAGTGGAAGGTGTCCCTGTCCATGGCAGGGGGTGGAACAAGATGATCTTTAAGGTCCTTTCCAACCCAAATCATTCTATGGAAAAGGAGGAATGCTGCAAGAGTAGAGGAAAAAAAAAATCTAAGTGCTTATTTATTTGCAGATTTATCCTGATGGAATTTATTTGACACCTCCATGGAGAACAATGAACTTTGCCAAATTGCTGAGGGAGAAGGTTTGGTGGTTGAGAGGTTGCAGTGGTAGTGCTGGTGGATGGTTGGCCTTGGTGATCTTGAGAGTTTCTTCCAACCTTGATGAATCTATGGAATTTCTGCCTGTTCTCCCCATACAGAGCAGGTTTGCTTGATGCTGTTCAGTGTGTGCCATGCTGCTCTCAGCTATTGATCTGGAGCAGAGCTGAGGAGGAAGTTTCCAGCAGGTCAGATAGAGAATCCTGAGAGCACTTGATTTTAATGCAGACCTCAAACGACTTGTTTCCATTTAGCCTCCTCCTTGAAAGCCTGGCAATTATTTAGTGCAGAAGAAGGAGATGGGGGAGGTGGGGTGAGAAAAATGAATGAAGGTGCAGGATCTGCAGGCCAAGTGTGTGATTGAAGCTGAGGGTTTCAGACATGACGTGAGACCTTTAATGGGACTGCATTAGTCTGTTTAGGGCTTATGAGCCACGTGCTCTGCTAGTGCTAGAGGAAGAGTTGAGGCTTGTTAGGGATGAATTGCCATCCTTGGAGGAGAAATCAGGCAAAATAAGTTACCTGATCTCATTCACTTGTGCCCTGATTGAGTGTGGGAGTCAGCAGCCAACCTGGTCCTCAGTGGAGCTCCTTCTTCCCTGCCTTAAACTTATCAAACATCAGTGTTCTTCTGGCCAGGAGCAGCTGTGTTTCAGTTGCACAGGATTTACAGGGAGTGGACTCATTTTTTTGCTGCTGAATCAGGTTTTTCTGTGCTTTTTTTTCTGCCTGGTGGATGTGCTGGATCTTTGCAGGAAGGGGGTGAAGGCACAAAGCAAAACAAGTTTTGCACAGGTGTTGAGGACTTCAAGAATTGGGTGGTCAGGCACCCAGCAAAGCTATATAAAGAGCTACAGGGACCTAGCACCTCTTGCTGAGTCAGATCTCCCTGAGCTCAGAGACTGGAACTTTGCAGTCACTGAAGTGGAGGTTTTTGTTGGGTTTTATTTGTGGAGTTTTGCCAAATTTTATTTCATCTCTTGTTCCATGGTCTCATTCGAGCATGAAGAAGAGAAGAAACCCTTGGAGGTGGGAAAATTTCCTTTATCATCTGCTAATTCTGGATGTGGAGAGGAGACTGTGGTGGTTACAAAGCTCATGTGTAGTGTGTGGATATAGCAAATTGCTGACACTGTTTTCTTATGTTCAGGCTGAGGTCTAAACACTCCAGTTGGTATAGGAATTGCTTGGAGGAGAGACATGACATGAATGTGCCTGTTTGGTTTCTGGTACTGAACTGGTCTGGGATGATGTGGTTTGGAATTAGAGTGGAACTCATAGTGGGATTTCAGCCTGCAAAATCCCTCTGATACCTGAGCTTCATCCTCCAAGTGTTTCCTAGGAAGATTTTGAGAAAAAAACATCCCAGTGTGTCAGCAATGTTGAGCTTCTTCCTGAATTGTCTATGGGACATCAGTGGAAGCTTTTTTTGCAAGTTTCTAATGTGCATTTCTAATTTCCCTAGGCAGGGTCAGGTGAAATGAGTGAAAGGAGAACCTGGAGAGGTGTGGTTTTTTGTTTTTTGTTTTTTTTTATTTCCCTAGGCAGGGTCAGGTGAAATGAGTGAAAGAAGAACCTGGAGAGGTCTTTTTTTTTTTAATTTTAAATAAAATATAGCTTTTTTGCCCCATCTAGTGGGTACACAATGTATTGAGCTTGGACTTGAAGTTAGTTAACTGCAGAATCCACTTTATCTGAGGCAGCTGGTTGTTGTTACTTTATATTGGAGAATATAAAGCTCCTCTGAAGCCCAACACATAGCAGAGGAACAGTTCCTTTGGGCTGTGTCTGGGCTGCAGCTTTTGTAATTTGCTTTTTGTTTCAGTGCTGCACCTTGTTCTTCCTAATGTGATGGATTGGAGAGATCTTTCCACTTCTTTGTCCCTCATTCCATTAGGAGAAGGTCCCTCCTTTGAAAAGCTGAGTCTAAGGGCTTATTTGTGTTGCAGTTTGAAATGGTGCAAAGGTGCAGGATTTATTCTTGGTGTTTGTGAGAAGTATAAAATAGTTTTCCAAATTATTAAGATCATTCATTTAGATCCAGGGTAAAACAATAAGTACTGGAAAAATTAACCTTGTTTTCTTGAGCATGTTATAATTTTAATGACTGAGATAACTTATCTGACCTCATCATTGGTCAAATAGTTGAGGGAAAGGCAACGAGCCTGATGAAGGGTCTGGAATACAAGTGGCAGGATTAGAGGACATAGTCTTAAATTGAGCCAGGTGAGGTTTAGGTTGCACATTAGGAAGAATTTCTGCACAGAAAGGGTGATAAGACACTGGAATGTGCTGCCCAGGGAGGTGGTGGAGTCACCATCCCTGGAGGTGTTTAAGGACAGACTGGATGTGGCACTTAGTGCCATGGTCTAGTTGATGTGGTGGTGTTGGTCATAGGTTGGACTCGATGATCTCAGAGGTCTTTTCCAACTTGATTGATTCTGTGATGAACTTCTGTTGTTGGCTGGAAGGCAAGACTGACAGGTTGCTTTAAAAACTCCAAGGTTTTATCACTTTCCTCCATGCAGATGTGAGGCTGAGCTGTGATTTTTAGACAACTTTCACGGGGAAATGAGATTTTTTGACCATAGCAGCTGCTGGTCCAGGGAGCAAGTTTTCACCTGGGATGTGAAAGGCTCCAGTCCAAGTCTGGGGCAGAAAATAGATCTGAGCCTAAACATTCAGAGAATCCCAGAATGGTTTGGGTTGGAAGGACCTTAAAGACCATCTAGTTCCAGCCCCTGCCATGGACAGGGACACCTTCCACTAGCCCAGGTTGCTCCAAACCCCATCCAACTTGGCCTTTCCAAAGAACACCCTCAGTCACGAGGGTATTGGGCTGGATGGGATCAGTGTCTCTCTGAGACTCTGCTCCATCCTGTGGTTTGGCTCCAGCAGAGAAGCTCTAACCCAACATCCTTCCCAACTGTTTTTTTTTATTCTCATGAACTAGGATTTCTCAATGAAAGTTGTAATAAAAAATTCAGAGCAGCTGTGATAGTTCCTGCCAAGCCCAAATTGCTTTGCTAGTTTGGCTGATAGGGACACAGCTGCTAACAGGAAAATAAATAAACCCACAAGGGAAGAGAGGTTTGACTGGTGATTTACATTTAGCTGCAGTCTGGAACAGTCATTCTGGATTTGGCCCAAGTCTCTTGCATTGGTGGACAATGGGATTTGGGTCACTAGAGATAGCTGGTGGGATTTGATGTGTCTTTTTTTTGTCCTCACACATCCTTGTGTAGCTGTGCCATTGCTCCCAGCAGTTGGAGGAGGCATGAAACCAGATAGCAAAGAAGGTTACAATAATAATAACAAACCCCTCTCTGTTTCATGGTCTGATCAAACATACAAGACTCAAGGGATCTCTTTGGTCAGAGTTCAGTTCCTCACACTTAGTCAGCTCTAGGCCAGAGGGGTAACTTAGAATATCTGATTCACTCCTCATCAGTCACAAAATATCCAGTTACACACTGAGGAGCTGCAGCAAAGATGTGCAAAGTCACAATCATAAAGCACTGCACGAAACAATAAAAAGCCAAGAGGAAATCAATGCTATTTCCAGTGTCCTGAGGTCTTTCCATTGATGGTATATGCATTAAAATCTGCAGATTTTCCCCAGGACTGGAGCTTGGTTTGAGATGGAGAGATGTGATTAACACGTTAACATGGCACTGGGATGTAAATACCTCTTGTCTGTACAAAGCCTGAAAACGTGGAGAAAACAAGAGAAACAGAAGGCAAAAAAAACAAGGAAAAGGAATAAATTCTGTGCCTCAGAGCAAGACAGATGTGTCCCCTCTGCTGTAGGTCATTCCTGGTGTTTGTGGCCAGCGTGAAGCAGAGTTAGAGATGTCAGTGTGAGGTAACTGAATCTTCTGTGTGGAACCACAAACTCTTTTGTCACTAATGTCACAGGTTTTCATCCTGTCTGTCAGATCTGAGCTGGGGGATCCGTTGTAAGTGTTCCTGCAGTGTCTAACAGGAGATATTGTCTGTTCTTAAGGAGCTAAATATAAACAACCCAGCAGAAGGGATTGCCTTCAGTGGCTAGATGAGGGACACAGAGGTGGCTGAGGGTTGCCACTTGAAAGATCTAACTGTAGATACCTTTCAAGCATGGTCCTCTGGGCTTTATTCAAGGTCATGCAAGGAGTCTGTAGCTGAGGCAGGACCTGCATCCAGATCTGCTGACTCTCAGTGTGCTGCCTGAAGAATCAAGCCTATCTTTCATCTCAATTAAACCCCCACAATTTTATAGAAGCTTCAGGGCCTCTGTCTAATCTATTCGCACAGCATTCATCACCATGGCACCTAGGTGCCACTCTCCTCATCTCTTAACCTTGCCAGAGTCTATCATGAATATTCTGAGCATCTCTATGGGTTTCCAAATGAGATGAAGACACTCTTCCACTCTCTGCCTCCACCTCCACTGTGTCTGATAATCAGCTCAGCCATCACAGCCTCAAAAAAAAAAAGGAGGGGGGGGCAAAAAAAAAAATAATAAAAAAAGCCAGAACACCAAGAGGATGTCCAATTAGGAAATCTCACACTTAGCCATATTTTGGAGTGTCTCTGCTCCCTTCCCCATTAGGACCTAAGCACTCTAACGACGTGGCCTGTCAGTGCTCAGCCTGCCAGCTGCAGAAAATCAAGGCATCAGGCTTTTTTAATTGAATGCATAATGAGGTGACTGGCAGGTTTAATTAACAAAACTCACACCAAGAGGATGTCCAATTAGGAAATCTCACACTTAGCCATATTTTGGAGTGTCTCTGCTCCCTTCCCCATTAGGACCTAAGCACTCTAACGACGTGGCCTGTCAGTGCTCAGCCTGCCAGCTGCAGAAAATCAAGGCATCAGGCTTTTTTAATTGAATGCATAATGAGGTGACTGGCAGGTTTAATTAACAAAACTCATCCTGTGGATGCACCTGGAGGTGAAAATAAGTTTAATCAAGAGGAGTTGGCAAGTGCCAACAGCTCTGTCATGTTTGGGTTTTTTTTGTTTTATTTATTTTTTCTTTATATATTTTATTCCCTCCCTCCTCTTATTTTGGTTTGTTTCAACCAGGTTTGATAGCTGCAAAAAAAAAAAAAAAAAAAGGAAAATGGTTCTGGGTGCTGATTAATTATCTTTTGCCCAGGATTGATGAGTTGTTGCAGCCTGTCTGGTAATGAGACCCACTGCTCCTGGAAAAGCTGCACTGGAAGCTTTAATAATCAGGTTGTCTTAGATAAACTACTTATGGCAAATATTCAAGGCTGAACATGACCCCATTGTGGTAACCCTTGAGGAACTCATCCCTATGAGGAAAATGTGTTCTTAGAATCTGTTGGTTGACATCTTAGCACTAAGGGGAAGGTGGATTCCTGGTCAAGTGGGTGGTATGGAGCTCTCTCAGAGGTTGGTTGAGGCAGAAACCATAAGAAATCTGGTTGAAATAATTCTATTTTGAAATGGCAACTATGACATCTTTGGAAGGATCTCATGGTGGTGAAGAGTCATAACTAGAAGGTAAAAATCTTTTCCCTCCTCTTGAAGGTGAGGCTAGAGGATATATTCCCATGTGTAAGGTCAACCTGTGCCATCATTCCCTCTCTCTATGAGACAGGACACCCACACTCTGTTCAACATCCACTTTGGCCCTCCTGAATCTAAGTTAAAAGTGCAGAGCTGGGAGGGTGGAGATGGACTCCAGAGGTGACTATGGGTGAGTGTATCTCTAAAAGTACAGAGCTGGGAGGGTGGAGATGGACCCCAGAGGTGACTATGGGTGAGTGTATCTCCCCTGCCTACCAACACACATCCCTGGGCCAGCTGATGGTTCTGGGTGTGCTCAGTTGAGGTACTGGATCCCTCACTCCTCACCCAGCACGTGGAAGGTGTCTCCCAAGCTAAGTTCTAGCAAAGGTTGTGGGTGTTCTCCAGGGAGGTTAATGCATTCGAGCTGTCAAAATATTCTTCCTGCTATTCACCCAGTTAACATGCCCTCTCTTTCTTTTGCCTGAAAAGGCATTTGCTATGGTATTCTAATACATGGTCTGTGTTCAAGATGTTAGTGACAGCTGTTGTATGACTCCAGGAAGGAAATTATGACTCCCTAATGATAACATGTCACGGCATGTCTCTCTGCTTTTCTTCTCCTTTAGAGGTACATTTCTCCTGCCAATGTCTCAGTCACTGCACACATGCAGTGAATTGTGTATGGGTGACATGTGTACCATGTGCTGGGAACAGGGCTCTGAAAAAACAGTGTGCTCAATGCTTCTACCTTGACTCTAAATAACATGGGTATATTTTCTCCCCCTCTGCTCTGCTCTGGTGAGTCCCATCTGGAATACTGCACACAGTTCTGGTGTCCTCAACTTAAGGAGGACATGAAACTGTTGGAGCAAGTCCAGAGGAGGCCAC
>NW_008688239.1:9880-21441 GCF_000695815.1 Acanthisitta chloris
GGACAGGCTGAGGGAGTTGGGGCTGTTCAGCCTGGAGAAGAGAAGGTTGTGTGGAGACCTCAGAGCAACTTTTCAATACCTGAAGGTGCTACAAGGAGCCAGAGAGGGACTCTGTGTTAGGAGCTGCAGTGATAGGACAAAGGGGAATAGCTTCAAACAAATTGGGGTTTGATATGTGGAAGAAGTTTTTCCCTGTGAGGATGCTGAGGCACAGCTTGCCCAGAGAAGCTGTGGCTGCCCCAAGCCTGGAAGTGTTCAAGGCCAGGTTGGATGTGGCTTGGAGCAATTTGATCTAGTGGAATGTGTCCTAGCCCATGGCAGGAGGTGGAACTGGCTGGATGGTTTTTAAGGTCCCCTCCAACCCATTCTAGTCTTCCATGGAGTTGGCAGAGGATATGCCCCATGTAGAAACTTGATCTTTTGTACCTTGGGATACTTCATACCCAAACATTGATATTGCCACCTGGTTTTCCTTAGAGGTGATGGAGCTACAATATGCTCAGCTAAGGACTGAGGGTAATGAATGTGTGCACTCAGGTACACTGTCAGTTTTATCTCTCACCTGACTTTTATGGCTTTGCCCTGGCAAACTCTGGAAGTTCTGATAGCTGCTGGAGAAGGAGCCTGTTCAACACATGGGATTATCTGTCTGCATGGGCCACCACAAGCCTCTCTGCTGTGTTTCAGCTGTGATCTAACACCTGCAGCCTTTGCAGGGAGTCTTGTCATGAAGCTCTAATGAGAAGTGACCAAAAAAAAAAAAGTCTTTTGCATCTGCTTTTAGGAACTTACTGGTGTGACAAGGATGTTTAACCTAGTTTTTAATTCCCTTGGCATAGGAAAGTTTCTGTGCCCAGGCAGAAGGCCCAGAAGGGTTATGCATCATTTACAACCCAGTGTTCACAATGAGGGGCAGGCTGGGGGCAGGTGGCAGGGAAAATGTAGCTTTATAACTCTCAGCTCAGCAGGAGCCACTGTTCTGTACAGGGGCAAACCCAACTGATTAACAGCTTCTGGCAAGGGCAGAGTTCTTGGTTCCCTCTTGCTTTCTGCTGGCACGACAGAGAAAGTGTCCTTTCACCATGGCAAGTTACAGCTGCTGTCTGCAGGGATCCTCTCTGCTCTTTCCAAGCCATATCTGCAGGGCCTTGACAGGTTTTGGGGCTCCCCAGAGAAACCCAACAGGTACAATTTTGTGCTGTCACAGTGCTCCTTGATTTCCCATTGCATCTAGGAGGGAACAATTTGTCTGTGAGGGTGTTGCTGCTGCTCAGGGTAGAAGTCTTCTAAAGCCAGGCTGGTTTAAAGAGAATCCTGAGATTCCTGGAGTCGTGTGTGTGTCTCCTGTGAGCATGGGAGCTGAGCAGTGCAGAACTGGTGCTGCTGAGCATCCCAGAGAGTACCTGAGAGCATAACTGAGCTATTTGTGCTGTTAGCCAAGCTTTACTACAATCCTGCACAGAGAAATTCCCCAAGGGGATCTGCTATCACCTTCCTTCTGTGAGCTGATCCCAGAGCCCTCTTCATCTTGTGCTCTTTGAGAGTTCAGACATGTCTCTTGTACATTTGTTTGAGATTCTAAGTCCTTACCATGGTGACCTTCTGGAAGCACTTGAATGTGCTGTAGGACTCCTCGTTTCTGTGGGGTTCCTTCCTTTTTTGGACTCTGAGCTGCACAGCAGATCAGCAGGATTTCTCAGGTGGCAACTCCTGGACAATCTGCCTTTGTCTCCCAGAAGGGATTTTTGTATTGCCTGTGGTATAAGAGCCTAAGTTTGCAGGGAGGGAAAATACCCTGTGGAAGTTATTTCAGCACCTGGTAGCTGTGACAACCATAAAAACCTGAACAAACTGCTTCCCACCCTGTTGCTCAGAGTGGTGTCTGTGGGAGTGACTGCACATCCTCATTTCCCCAGGACCCTCTTCTGACACAGACAAGATGTAATTTCTGGTTCCATTTAGGCAGACAGGACGAAAAACTGAAATCCCTTTATTATTGCCACTGAGCTACGAGTGGAATCCATCTGTTTGTAGGTTATTTTGCAAGAAGCCTGCACAGCACAAGGCTTATTTTGTAGGAATTCATGTCCCTGTCCCTCTGAATTACTCTGGAGAAATAGATGTCTCCCTGTCCCTAGTTTGATGTTCTGAAGGTGGGTTTTCTTTTGGGACTGATGCCACGAGTGGAGTAAAGAGTAGCTAGAGTAAAGACAAGTTTTTCTTAATCCTCTCTCTGGTGATAGACACATAGAATCATAAAATTTTAGGTGTTGGAATGAACCTTAGAGATCATCTTAGTCCCAACCTCCTGCCCTGGGCAGGGACACCTCCTTACTAGATATAGATGATTACACAATTAAAGGGATGTGCACAGAGGGAGTTTTTCAGCCTGTTTTAGCCAGAATAATCTAAATCTTGATCAGCTGGCTGGGGAGCAGAAGGGAAGAGCTCTGGGCCATGGCTGAGGAGCAGCAGCCACAGGAGGTCAGTGTTGCACTGTGGATGTGGCAGCGAAAAGTCAGAGTGGCCTTGAAGGAAAACTTGACCTAGGAGAGAGGTTAATTCCTCTTGGGCACTTCTGGGTAGTTTACCACACTGGTTTGCTGCTGTGTTCAGTCAAACCCGATGCTAGTGAAGACTCTATTCCTGGAAGGAGTTGGGAATCTGCCACAAGTGGGAAAGGCAAAAGGAGTGTGGAGTGGATTTCACACCTCTGCAGAGTCAGGGAGCTGGGAACAGACACTAGATGGCTCAGGGCTGGGTTAGGCCTGAGAGGTGAAGGTTTTCACCTCCAAACCAGTGCTCTGGCCTTGGCCCAGGTGTGTCCTTGCAGCCCCAGACAGCTGTTTGGTGGAGCAGAGGGTGGTCAGCCCCACTGCTCACTGCCAGCTTCGCTCCACTTGGCAATGCTGAGAAGCCTTTCTGTGCCTGCTCTCAATCCTCTGCCTGCAATTCATCCTTCCAGGGTGGTCCCAGGGGCAGCTTGGTGCAGGAGGCATGAGGGATGCTCACACAGCTCCTGTCAGGGTCGGGGCTGCTTGCTGAAAGAAAGATTTCTGCATTCCAGGAGATTCCAAGATTTCCATCCAGCCACTGCCTTCCCCCAGGGCTCAGAGCTCTGAAAGATGTTTTAAGGCCCATTCCTAGGCAGCTCTGGCAGCTGTTTGATGTGGTGGTAGAGAGTTTAGAGAATGGCTGGGACAACGGCACAAGTGAAACTTGAATATTCTCCAGTAGGCTCTGTGGTTCCTTCATTAAAAACAGACAGATAAACAAACAAATTACAGCCCATTATGGGCATGTCCTTCAGTTCCTCTTCAAACAGCTCTTTACAGTTTTAAAAAGCCTTAAATAAGGACACACTTTTGGCCATAAACTGTTGGATTTAAGCTTTCCTTGTGCCTCTAGGTCTGTTGCCTTCCCTGTCTTCTAACTGATGTGAGCTTTTAATTCGTTTGGCTTTTCCTGGTGTGAGGCTTCAGAATAAGATTCCTCGTGTGCACTCTTTGATGTTACACCACAAAGAATCTCCCCCTTTTCCCCTAATGCTCTGTTGAACCCCCATTTAAAAAAAAAAAAAAAAAAAAAAGAGACAAGTTTTATGTAACTAGGTTGAGAGGAAGTGGGGTGACCCATGCAAATAGTTTTTGTGTCACTTACAAAGGCTCAGATGCTATGGTGATGGGCTCAGCAAAAAGATCTGAACTCATTTAGGCAGGGCTGAGCTGAGTTGTCTTTGCATTGCACTGCCTGAAAGGCAGAGGGGACACAGGAGGGTGAGGAGGGGACTTGGGAGGATGAAGAGGGACTTGAGAGGGTGTAGAAGGGACACAGGAGGATGCAGAGGATCTTGAGGGGTGTAGAAGGGACACAGAAGGATGCAGAGAGACTTGAGAGGATGAAGAGAGGACACAGGAGGATGCAGAGGATCTTGAGGGGTGTAGAAGGGACTTGGGAAGGTGCAGAGGGTCTTGGGAGCATGGGGAGAGGACAAGGAGGGTGCACAGGGACTTGGGAGGATGAAGAGGGGACACAGGAGGGTGCAGAAAGGTCCCTTCCAAGCCAGGCTGATACAGCCCAACCTTTTAAGACCACTGTGCAGACCTGACTAGTTTCCTCTCTCTTCTCCTGTCTATGCTCTAGAAACACTGATTTTAAGAATGCAAAGGGCCTACAGCCCCAAGGCTTGAAAACATGAGGTGAAATACACTGTGGAGATTCAGTTAGATTTTTTTTTTCTTCCTCCCAAAGTAGATAAATAGCTGCTTTGCTTCCTTTGACACTTAGTGGCTTCTGCTTTATTGCTTTGTTGACACCAAGCTCCTGATATTAGGGCTCTGTCCTTGTTCTCCATGTCTCACATCTTTGCATTTGGGCACCTGGGATTCTTCCCATTCTTCAAGCTGAAGGAGAGGGCAAACCATTGTCTGCACGTGGATTAAAACAAAGCATTCCAGTTTTACACTGGGTGCCTTTGCAGTCTGGATGGCTGACTGAGGGCATGGGGCTTGGGGGAGTATTTTGTTTGGGCCCCTGAAAACCAAACAGGTGCCATGGGGTGTGTAGCATGTGAATCTTCAGCTTGGTTGAAAGGGCTTTGTTCTTCTGAGTGTGTTTTTGGAGAGGAGAAACCTATGCACTGACCCTTTTCAGCAGCATCTGATGTGTGCACTGTGATTAGAAAGAGTAGGGGAAGTTAAAAATAACCTGTGGAGGAGGCATTCTAATGAGCAATTATCATTCCTTTCCATTGACTTTTGCAGCAAGACTCTCCATGTGTTTAGTCTTCTCCAAAGAACATGCCAGATGTTAGAGTGAGTGACTTGTTAAGTCCCTGAATTCTATTCTCACTGGTGTACTGAACCATTGTCAGGGGGTTTTTTTTAGGTTTTTTTTTTTTTTTTTTTTTGTAACTATTAAAATAATTGGGCCCTGAACATTCTGACCTGATAACACAGAAGAATCTTGGCTGCTTTCCTAGGGGTCACGTTTGTGAATGGGAAACTCGGGGAGTGTTTGCCAGAACAAAGAAATGTTTCTGCATGCAAAGATCTTCAATAACTTAATCTGAGGTGGAATCATCTGGCTTCAGAAATCCTGCCTCCTGGCAAAATCTGACTTGTGCATTTCAACATGCTGAACTTTAGTCTTCAAGGAAGCTTTTGTGCTTCTGGGGCTCTGTATCCTCCCCAAAGAGACTTCTTTAGCAATGATTGACGACAAGGCCAATTCTACCTTTGGAAGAATTTCATCTGGGGAAAGAATGAGGGAAGCAAACATCTCCTTACAAAGCAACCGAAGCCCTTTCCCATCTCTGCTCCCACATAGGAATCTTAATTGGATTAAAATACAAATGTGGATATTGTGATTTTGCATGCCATGGATCCCACCCTCTTGTTTTTAGCCACATTGGCCAAACTCAATGAAGTGCACGGTCAATGTTTGAGCTTTGCCTTTGGTGTCCCTCGGTTGGAGCTCATTAAGCATTCGGGGAATAATAATTCTGGGACTTGAACTTTGATCTGAGGAATCTGGGAAAGAAAGGGCCGGAAATTGCAGCAGCCTGATTAGCTACCCCAAGTTGATCAACTTTTCTGCCAGATGCAGGCAGAGCTCCCAGAGGCTGAAAGACAATAGCAGGGGTGAGGCTGAGCCGCCCGTGCCGTGTTGTGTCTGCGCTCCCATCACATCCCATTACTGTCTCCCATGCAGATGGCACTTTGAACCATTCCACACCAACCCCCCAACCAGCAGCTTTGGCCAAAATATCTATTTGGCAAACAAAAAAAAGAATAGATTGGTTTTGTTTGGTTTTTTTAATAAAAAAAATCGGAAGGATTTGCTAATTTTCACACATTTGGGAGTCGTTTAGAGCTGGAAAGATGGAATGAGGTGGAGAAAAGCTCCGCCAAATCTCTGAGGGAAAGGGTGTCTTGAGTCTGAGTGTGAATTTGTGGGATTTCAGTGGGATAATACAAATTACAGTGCAGCAGGAGCGGGAGAGGCTGTGTGTGCCAGAGTTTTACACTCTGAGCAGTGCTTTGCTCCTTGGGAGGAAATCTAGATTGAGGTATAAAACTTAAACCACATCCATTTGGAACAAGGCAGAGTTTGTCCTATATTTTCCTTTTCCTAAAAATATAATGAGAACTTCAACTGGAATTCAAGTCCATGTTGTGACAACCTGAAGTCAATGCTGAAGCAGCTTTCGCTCTCGGCTGTGTCTGACTGGGAGTTTTCCACCATTGGTGACTGAAGAGTCTCAGCTGTAAGTGAGAGGAGTGAAATCAAGTTGTTCCTCACAGAGCAGAGCTTGAGACTTGGATATCTTTCTCCTTGTGCAGTAGCTGTACCTGCCACCACCAGAATACCTGGATGATGCTGAAGCATTGAACTCTTCAGCTCTGGAAAGATTTCCTTAGTGTTGTTGCTTTTGCTGAAAACTTTGTACACTTTCCATGCCTGTCAAGAGACACATCAAATGTCTTCCTCAATATCCAAGGGAAATAAATACCCACAAGCAACTGCTGCCTAGTGCCATGTTTCTGGATGCTTGGCCAGCTGGCAAAGGAGGAATGGGATGTAGAGCTTTTCCAGAAGAGCTTCTGAGGGAGACAGTTGTTTTTTTTTTTCCTGTTCCTGCTAGAAATCAAACACTAAATATTGTAGTTGAAAACCCAAATGATTTAGGTTCCAGAAATAAGACATTCCTGGTGGCTTAGGAGCTGTAATTGCAATGTTTCTTGGTCCCTCTTTATTTGGGAGACACTTTGGGCTCTCTCCCACGGTGCTGCCCCAGGCATGGGGGGATGCAGTGCTCTGTGAAATGGGAATGTTCTCAGGATGTTTTGCAGGAGGAAAATCCCTGTCAGAGCAAATAATGTTGTTTGAAAGAAAGTTTCCTTTTCAAATGAAAAACGGACTGTAACTTTGGCAAGCTCCAATCCACCTCCCACTGCAGGGGCTCCATGTCAGGGTTGTGTGTGTAGCCTCAGGAACTCTCTCTGGAGAGAAACATGGACTTAGGGAGTTCTCTGTTGAGTGACTGGGTGTGTTGTCATGATGGAAAGGTGTCTCCTTGTCACAGAGCCAAACATTCTGCCAGATTTCAAATTCTCTGTCCCCTAGCTAAAGCTGAGCTTCAGTTCCAGGCAGGAGACACAGAGCTGGAGGAAGCTGACACTATTCCAACATGTTGTTCATATCCTGAAGCCTTTTAATTTCCCCTGGCTGCTGTTGCACCAGCACCATCTCACTGAATAAATTAATCAGAACAGAAGATTTGTTGAATATGAAGACTCAAAAAGCAGGTTCCACTTGTGACTTTGACAGAGCTGTTGGAGTGGGTGGTTAGTCAGTATTTTTCCCCTGGATGGGTGAAACGGTTACAAGAGCCTCTGCTATTGTTGCTCGTGGCTTCCTGTGATATAAAGTAATTTTTTTAAATAGGAAACATATGGCTGGGCCCTAACAACAAAGTAATATTCAGGTGCTGATGGCATATGCCTCCAGTCCTGTTGCAGGAAGCTATCTGGGAAATCTGGTGGCAGAGGCTTAGACAGTAATTTTCAGGAAGTGGAATGGGGGGTGGGACCTGAGACTGATCTCCGAAATACATTTACATTTTTAATTTCGTTGGAAGTTCTTTGCTATTCTGGCTTTGGAAGTCTCTGATATTCATTCCCTGTTAGCTATAATAAACAAATCCTGTGTGGGGTCTGTGTTGCTCCTTTGGAAACTCATTTGAGAAAACCCCAGTAATTTCATAATGAGAGGCTCTCTCAGGGCTCTGTGTCTTGCATGGGGTGACAGACAAGGGGGAATGGTTCAGACTGGAAGAAAGTGGGTTTTGATGAGATATTAGGAAGGAATTCCTCCCTGTGAGGTGCTGAGGCACTGGCACAGGTTGCCCAGAGAAGCTGTGGCTGCTCCATCCCTGGGAGTGTTCCAGGCCAAGTTGGATGGGGTTGAAGCAACCTGGGCTGGTGGGAGGTGTCCCTGCCCATAGCAGGGGGTGGAACACAATGATCTTCAAGGTCCCTTCCAACCCAACCCATTCTATGTTTTCACCTGTGTGTTCCAAAGTTGGAGTTAAATGTTGCTTTGTACCCCTGAGGTTAGAAGGGATGTCCTGTAGTCTATCCCCACTCTCCACTTCAGGATCACAAGGCCCAGATTGTCCCTCAGCAGATGTTTTCCCACTTAGAATTGTGCTGGAGGCTCTCCTGAGTCCCTTGGTGTCAAATTTGTTGTGTCTTATACTGAGTATAAGAAACCTCTTGTTCTAAACCATTATTCTCTTCCTTTCTGTGCCTGAAGTTGGGGTGTTGCAGTGCATTAGCTCTTGCTTTGCATTTCTCTGCCTCTTCCATGGCTTTCTGGGAGCTCCAAGGGCTGTTTGGGATCACCATTCCCTTTGCTGGATTACATGGCTCTAGTGGTTCTTCCATGACTAGAGCCAAGACTTGGACATAGATAGTTGGGATTTTATTCTTACCCTCCACTGCTTCATCTTTGCCTTCCTGCTTGTGATGATAATATTTACCTTTGTTTCCTTAGCACTCCAGCATGAGCCAAACTATAAATCCTTTTTTTCCCCCCATGGGTTTTTGGCTGAAAAGTCTGATTTTTAATTACAAATGTAAGTGCTGTCCATCACAGCCTCAATATTCAGGTCACTTCTCAGCTGGAGCTTGGGTTGGGCTTGCAGCCCAAAGTCGTGTTGGGCAGCAGGAGCTGACAGGGATCTGGAGATTTTCTAGCCATGTCCTTCTAGAGAGGTGTGGCAAACAAACCAGGGAGGTGTGGAATTGGCCTCAGCTCTCCTGGAGCTCAGTGAGAATCATGAGGGAATCACCTTTGGTGTGTGGCAGTGTCAAACCACTGAAATTCATTGTGGCTTTATCTTCCTTCAGAGAATCTTACCCTTAGGATTGTTCTGTACTGCAAAAACCCCTTCCTACCATCTCTGCTCTTGCCTTCATTATGGCTCAGTTCCCAATTAGTGCTCTCACACCTGCATCATCTCCATCTACAAACATGTCATTGCTTTAACCCTTTCCAGGGCCACAGCTGGAGAAAATCCTGTCTTAGAGAAAAAAAAAATCTCTGCATTTGGAGTGACTTTTCTGTCAAGAAGGATCATTTGCATTTGTTTTATCCTTACACTTCAGGAGTTGGCACCTAAGCAAAGTAAGGAGTGATTTCTGGTTGGCAATGAGTTCTCAGAGGGCAAATGGCACAATGAAATGCCTTAACTTTCAGCAGTTGGAAATAGCCAGACAAGTAAGAGTGCCAAGGATTTCTCATGAAGGTTCTGAATCATGGAGGAATCTTCTTCAGAGTTGCAGCAAGTTGCAAAGAGACATAACAGCTCAGCAGGATTGATTAAGTGTCTACAACTATGCATCTAAGATAGTGCTATAATAAAAGTGACAAATGAGGAAGAATAGTGTGTCTGCTAGAAACTTAGCATGACTGAGTGAAAAAAATGCACAGGGTAATTTATTGGCAATGAAGAACCATCAGCAGGAGAGAGTGAACTTAATTCATCCCTATTAATTAGGTATGGGACTTAAACCTTGGTCTTGCACAGCTCCAGCCACAGAGTCACTTGGTCTCTCAGAGGACTTTGACTACAAAACCTCAAAATGAATTTTAATTGTTGGTTCATTTGTCTGCCAGAACAATAACCATGAGAACCTCTTCTGAATACACCTTGGGTGGGACCATCCATTAGCAGCAGCTTCCAGAGGCTTCACCTGGATGTTTTATTGCATGTCCAGAGCTATTTTAGCTCTGTGGTTTTAAATAGATTGTGTAGAGGGGAAATTTAGGTTAGATACATGGAAGGAATTGTTCCCTGTGATGTGCTGAGGCACTGGCATAGGTTTTCTGGAGAAGCTGTGGCTGCTCCATCCCTGGAAGTGTTCCAGGCCAGGTTGGATGGGACTTGGAGCAATTTGATCTAGTGGAAGGTGTCCCTGCCCATGGCAGGGGTGGAACTAAATCATCTTTAAAGTCCCTTCCAAGCCCAACCATTCTATGATGCTGTGGAAGAGCTTTAGGGGCAGGATTTGGTTAGCTGAAGGAATGGTAGACAGGGGGTTGGACTAGATGATCTCCAGAGGTTCCTCCTAACCCCAAGGATTCTGTGATTTTTGTGCTGTGGCTGTGCCTACCCAGATCTAACCCCAAGGATTCTGTGATTTTGTGCTGTGGCTGTGCCTACCCAGACTCTCAGCAGCTCCTCCAAACCTGCAGGTAGTTTAACAACCATCCTCCCCTCCCTAACCCAATAAACACAACCTCCTGCTGCTAACAAAGGAATCTCTAGTCATTCCCCAGGTAATTTTCCCTTCTCCCCTGCCTTAGCAGCACTAAATCCATGGGGATACAGCAGGATGGGGAGGGGGAAACAACAACACCTTTTCCATGCATGGCCAAAACCCCATTCTGAAGGATAAAGCACAAAGAGGATAATTTTGGGGGCTGGAAGGATCATTTCATGTGATGTAATTCCCAACCAAAGCCACAGGCAAAATCAGTGTGGTCAGCTAGAGGCTGGAGAAGGGGGAGCAGAGAGAAGGACATCCCAGAATGGGAATGTTTGTACAAATAAAAGAACAAGAGCCAAAATGCACTGGAGCTCTCCCTCCCCTGCAGGCAGTGCCTGTGTTCTGGGTGCAATCTCGGCTGAGCCAGGAGCTTGTCCTACAAACATGATTTGTTAGACAAGGAGAGCTGAGAGCAGGGGGAGGTGGGAAGGAGTCGGGGTGGAGGGGGAACCTTGGAATGGATTCAGGAATGACTGATGGGCTTGAGTGAAAATTGTCTGCGACTACTACCTTCTGCAGGGGAAGGGGGAGAAGTGAGAAAAGCAAATGGAAAAGGGCTGGGCTGGCTGTTCCAGCATCAGGATAGTTTATTTTTCACCACTAAATGCAAAATTGATTTTTTTTTTTAGATGCATTAAAAAAATATATATATACCCAACAGCCTCTTCCTCTCTCTTCTAATTCCCAGACAAAGGAAGGCGAGACAGACACCCCAGACAATGGATGGTCCTGGCTCCCTTAAGCATTTGCCTTTCTCAGCAGTTAAGGTTAAAAAAAAAAAAAAAAGACCCCGAAAAAGCTAATTGAAGGAATGAATTAAAAAGATGACCCCGGAAAACGTGGCAGCCTTTTTATTTGATGAGGAATCAAGTTCACAGTGTGGCAGCAGAGGTGCTGTGCTTCAGCCTTTTATTTGTTTCCTGGCAAGAAGAACATTCCTTTTTAGGCTGATATCATCCTCTCATCTTCTCCCTCCCTCTTTCTAGCCTTCTCTTCCTCGTCTAGCATCCTTTTTCCTTCCTCCCTTTTTTCTCTCTCACCCCCTCGCCCTTTTTTTTTCTCTTTGCTTGCCAGTTCAGGCATTCTCACATACATTACCCCTTCCTTTCATCTCCAGAATGACCTGAAATGACCTTTTGCCTGGCACTAGACGTGACTTAACTGATAATAGCAGATACTTGGGGGCCTCAAGCGGTGGCTTGTCTCGGCACGTAAAGGGAGGGG